>NC_041383.1:713546324-713566560 GCF_002162155.2 Triticum dicoccoides
TTCCCTCCTCTGCTTCCCTCCCGCGCACACCACCGAGCGGAACTCGCCGTCATCGTCGCCGTACCCATGGCCACCGCCAACCCCTAGCCTCGCCGACGCCCCAGGAAGCTCCGCCGGTCCTCCCTCTGCCTCCCCACCGATCCACAGCCCTCCGGAAGCCTTGCATCGCCGCCATCGCCATCGTCTTCTACCTCGGACCCGCCGGCCATCTTCGTCAAATTCGCAGGCTCCGGACCGTCTCCGACCTCGCCGAGCGTTCCTCGTCATCTCCGTGAGTCCCTGCTACGTTTCCCCTCTCTCCCCGTTGGTTTCCCGTGCAGTAGCCATGCTAGCCACCGTACCGAGCGCCGCCGTCCGCCATGGACGCCGGGCATGGCACTGACGTGCTGTTGCGGCCAGTCCGACGGGCCTAGCGTGCTCCTAGCTGCCCCAGGAGTCCGCATAGCCCCTCAGCCAGCCCCCTAGCGCTCCGTAACCTCGCTCCGGCCAAACCCGAGCTCCGGCAGCCGCCGCGGCCTCCACTCCGGCGAGCTCCGGCCACCCCGCGCCTCCCGCATGCCTCCTTTGGATGCGCGCAAGCAAGGGCAACCCTCTGGTGCCCTTGGCTTGGCCCAAAACCGCTCGCAGCGCCACTCCGGCGAGCTCCCGCCGCAGTTTTGGTCGTCGCCGGCCGAACTCCGGCGACTGCCGACGTGGCACGCCTAATTAGCACTAATGACCCTGTTAAACTAACCCCGTGGTACTGACAGTGGGCCCCGTAGCGGGTCAAAGCCCGGGTCAACGCGGGATTAGCCCCTGTGTCACTGACGTGTGGACCCCACACGTCAGGTTTGACCTGGACCGCCCGTTGACCTGCTGAGGTCGGCATGAGGTCATGCTGACGCCATACTTCATTTTCTGGAATTATTTAATTCTAAATATTCAGGAAATTCTAGAAAATGCCTAAAACTTCTAAAATTCATAGAAATTCAACCGTAACTCCAAATTAAATAAATTATATATGAAAAATTATCAGAAAAATTCAAGGAATCCATCTGTACCATTTTCATGCATGTTAGAACAACTTATCACTACTGTTTAGGACAAATGAAGTAAATGGCATTTAAATAATCACATATGGAGTTTGAATTTGAACCTAGGATTCAAACCAACTCCATTTAACTTGTTGCTAGATGCATTAGCTCAAAACACCAGCATGTTGCCATGTCATAGCATGCATCATATTGTGCATTGCATTGATTGTGTTTCCTTCTGTTTGCCGGTGTTGTTCCCCCTCGATAGACGTTGTATCGATGATGTGATCGTTGACACTGATGGAGACTCAATGTTATCTTCAGAAGTGCCAGGCAAGCAAAACCCCCTTGCTCATTCCGATACAATCCCACTCTCTCGCTCCTGCTCTCTTTTACTGCATTAGGACAACAACGACATATTTGTTACTTGCTGCGGTAGCTGAACCCCTTTATCCTTTGCATGACCTGTCATTGCCACAGTAAATAGATGAAACCCACTAGCATGAGTAGGAGTTGTTTGAGCCCTGATGTGCCTACTCATTCATGCTTGTTTGTCATGCCTGCTACTGCTTAGAGTTGAGTCAGGTCTGATTCATCGGGGATGAATCAGAGGCGTGTGAACATGTCCTACTGTGTGTGAGCTAAG
The DNA here is from genome assembly GCF_002162155.2 of Triticum dicoccoides. NCBI lineage: Eukaryota > Viridiplantae > Streptophyta > Magnoliopsida > Poales > Poaceae > Triticum > Triticum dicoccoides. The sequence goes on from NC_041383.1 coordinate 713,547,984, forward strand.
TGTGTGAACACGATTTGGTAAAGGTAGCGGTGAGAGGCCATGTAGGAGTACATGGTGGGTTGTCTCATTGCAGCCGTCCTCAGGAACTGAGTTCTGTGTTTGTGATCCATGATTCAGTTACTACCATACATTGGGCCCTGAAATATGACCCCGCTCGACTTCTTATTCACCCTTGTCCTCTGTCCAGGAGTTGCAAGTAGTTTCTGGTGTTTGTAGCTTACTGGAGGCCGTGGACAGCGCTGACCATAGGGGTGGGCTGTGATGCGGTAGGTACGTGGCACGGTGTACCGGATGCCCGTTTGGTATCTCGGGAACCCTGTTCACATCGTTTGGGGCTGTGAGCGAAACTCCGGCCGGATCTCCTCATGGATGGAACCCGAATAGGCGATAAACCTGGACTAGAGACTTGAGTGTTTAGGTAGGTCGTGGTCTACACCCACGTCGGCTTTCGCTTGAAGTCTGCCGAGCACATGTCGTGTGCAGACGCTAAGTGGTGGAAACATGTATGAAGAAGTACACCCCTGCAGGGTTAATATGATCTATTCGAATAGCCGTGTCCGCGGAAAAGGACTTCTGGGTTGCTTATATCAGTTCATAGACAAGTGAAAGTGGATACCCTAAAATACGCAAGATAAGCGTGAGTGCTATGGATGGCGTTCTCGTAGGGAGACGAGAGCGGATCCATAGTGCTGTATTGATATGGTGAATATGTGGACTCGTGTGCGCCACCTCAAAAGAGTCGCTTGCAGTCGTAGTTTAGGATAGCCACCGAGTCAAAGCTAGCTTGCTGCAGTTAAACCCCACCATCCCTTTGTTGATAATGATGCATATGTAGATAGTTCTGATGTAAGTCTTGCTGGGTACATTTGTACTCACGTTTGCCTATTTTATGTTTTTGCAGAGAGACTTTGGTCTCGCTAGTAGTTCCGCGTGGACTTCGACGTTTAGCTTGTTACCTCAGCTACGATCTTGTGCCCTCGGCAGGATCTGATAGATAGTCAGGCTTCTCAGCCTTTTTCATTTATAGATGTCTGTACCCAGACATGATAGCTTCCGCTTGTGCTTTGATTTGTATGCTCTGATTGTTGGGTCATGAGACCCATGTTTGTAATATCTCGCTCCTTGGAGCCTATTGAATAAATTACTTGAGTCGTAGAGTCATGTTGTGATGCCATGTTGTATTTGCACATATCGAGCATATTGTGTGTATGTTATTGAAATGCTTGGTATGTGTGGGATCTGACAATCTAGTTGTTTATCTTTAGTAGCCTCTCTTACCGGGAAATGTCTCCTAGTGTTACCGCTGAGCCATGGTAGCTTGCTACTGCTCTGGAACACTTAGGCTGGCCGGCATGTGTCCTTCTTCGTTCCTGTGTCTGTCCCTTCGGGGAAATGTCACGCTTTGAGTACCGGAGTCCTGTTAGCCCGCTACAGCCCGGTTTACCGGAGTCCTGCTAGCCCAGTGCTATAGCCCGGACCCACTTGCTGATGACCGACACGTTCGAAGCTGGGTCATGGATGTCTGTCCCTGTAAGTCTGTGCCACTTTGGGTTTACGACTAGTCATGTCAGCCCGGGCTCCTTATCATATGGATGCTAGCGACACTATCATATACGTGAGCCAAAAGGCGCAAACGGTCCCGGGCAAAGGTAAGGCGACACCCGTGGGGATACCGTGTGTGAGGCCGCAAAGTGATATGAGGTGTTACCGGCTAGATCGATGTGACATCGAGTCGGGGTCCTGACAACTTATTGCTCGAGTATCGATTACAAGCGAGCGAAATCTCTAGACCTAGTACCTAATTGATTGTAACCTGATCTATCTGCCTCAGGGGCTCGCCTTTACATATAGGTGGTGGCCTTGGGCTTACAAGAGTCCGGGTTTGTATTAGACTCGTGACTGAATACATCTCTAACTCGCCCAGGAAAGGAAACCTAAGGCAGTTCATATTCCTGGCTCATGAGTCTCCGTCTTCAAACTGGGGTTATATCCCCAACAATCACCATCGACAATTGGGTCCAGGACTAGTGCGGCCGATCCAGAGTGCCTGATGCTGGTAAAAATGGTCGTGTTTATCGAAAGTGATCGTATGAGCCGACCATGGGTTGGACTTCAGGGTAACTGGCTCTAGCGCATAGACGTCCTGGAGCGCTCGTTTCCTCTCCCTTTTAGGTATGTGGGTGTCGTAGATCATGTTGACCTCAGTCACCTCATTAGGAAAGTTCTTCTGGCCTCCATTATTAGGCCCCCAAGGTTCATCCTCTTCGTCTTTGCGGCGTTGGGGTTTATCCAGCCCCTCGGTCCTAATTTTGCTTGCTTGGTTGAAGACCCAACAATTCGTATTGGTGTGCATTGCAGGCTTGGCTGATGTGACACGGATTTGGCACGGCCTGTCAAGGATTTTGTCCAACTGGATGGGTCTATTCTTGTTCCCTTTAAAGGCCTTGCCTTCTACCCCGATCTAGGTCCGGTGAACCCTGCGTTGACTGCGGCATCCTCTATGTTGCAGCCGCCCGTTCTTATGCTTGTGTTTGTTTTTGTTACGCCGAGGCTTCCCGTTGGCGTCGCGCATATCCGAGGTGCACGCCTCATCATTATGGGTGTTATGGGCTAGCCAGCTATCTTCTCCGGCGCAAAAGCGGGTCATAAGAGCGGTGAGGTTAGCCATAGTTCTCGGCCTGCCTTGGCTGAGCTGGTGGGTCAGCCAGTCGTTGCGTTTGTTGTTTCTGAATGCTGCAATATCCTTGGTGCCAAAACAATCGATGATCTGGTTCTTCTTAGTAAGGAACCATTCCAGAATTTCCGACCTGACTCACCAGACTATTGAATAACGCGGCTGAGGTCATCGACATCCGTGGCCGGACATAAGTGCCCTGAAATTTTGCTCTAAAGGCGTCCTCAAGGGCTCCCCAACTTCCAATAGATTAAGGGGGAGGCTATTCAGCCAATGCCTTGCCGGCCCCTTTAGCTTGAGCGGCAAGTACTTGATGGTGTGGAGGTCGTCTCCATTTGCCATGTGGATGTGAAGTAGGAAGTCTTCAATCCATGCTGATGGGTCCATCGTTCCATCATAAGATTGTATATTGATGGGTTTAAACCCTTCTAGGGACTGATGTTCCATTACCCTGTCTGTAAAACAGATCGGGTGGGCTGGACTTCGGGACCGAACAGTACCACGTAGGGGCTCAGGGGAGAGCCTTGTGTATGTATGAATCCAGGCGCGGCCGTTCCTGTCTAGCCAGGCTTCGTAATCGTCCATCCTAGCTAGCACGCATTCTCGTGTCCCATAGATGGGCCAAGGAGGCGCTCGGTTTGCCTCAATGTGGCATCGAGCATCATGCAGATCTAGGTAGTCCACGGAGTCCCTGCCATCATGATGAGGGGGTGGTCAGGTATTTGTATTGTCCCGTACCAGTGTGTCTCGACCTCTAGGGGGTCAATCCGATGTCTTTGTGGACACTTAATCTCCGAACTCCAGCAGTAAACATCGGCGAGGGTATGATTTATGTGCACTGTGACGTCGGTTTTTGAGATCTTGCTCGGCCGAAAGGACTTTGACCCACTTCTCGTTCTGTGCATCAGCATTAGCTTGCAGCTTTTGCTGCTTGCGCTTCATACTACGGGCGGTGGCAAGAAGGCACCGCCGGAAGTGTTCCTATTCGAAAGGGTCCTCGAGGACGATGCTGAGGCTCTCATTCTCTTCGGACTCTGGCATGTAGTTGTCTCCGGCTCCCTCAAAGAGGTCATCGGGATCAGGGTTCTCGGGATTATCCTCATGCCCGTTGTTTCGTGCTGGGGAGGCTTGAAAGTCCCCACGAAGGTTATTGTTATTGCCAGTTGCTGCGTCACTGTTTTCGGCAGAGGCATTATTGCCGCTGGGCTCTTCGTTGGCACCCCTTCTATGCTTAGGCCCACATCATGGGAGGGGCGTTGCGGCTATCGACCATGTATATGTCATAAATAGACGTTGTGGTCCACTTGCCAGTCTTTACTAGTGGCGAAGTGTTGTCCGCGGGGCCATCCGAATTTTCCATATCCGAGGCCTCGCCGTAGTCAAGCATGTCGGTAATGTCATTGATAGTTGCGACTAGGTGGGTGGTGGGTGGGATGTAAATTTCCCTATCATCGGCTTTAAAGCCGATCTTGTCATAGACCAAGGTCTTGTCATCTGAGATGGATATGCGCTGGATCCAATCGAGCATGTCGTTTAGGTGTGATAGATCTTCGGAATCCATAGCCTGGCCGTACACAACATTGATCTAAAGGATGTCTGGTATATAGCTTGGCGATTCTATGATATATATGGAGGGGATCCGAGGCTGACTCCGGATCCGTGCGAGGGTCGGCTCTAGATACGACGTAGTAGCACAAACAAGGGTCGTACCAAAGTCCAGAACAAGAGTTGGGGTGAGATCGCCCGAGGTCATTTGCGTTGGGATCCTTGGCTGCCAATGGCGCCGAGGAGTCTGATCTGACGTCTTCAGGCCGGTGTTGGAATCGGGGCTCCGGGGACCCAAGGAAGGTTCGAACTCTAGGTTTGCTCGAAGAACTCCACTAGGCTCTTGCTCCTACCCACTGCCTCACGGTGACGCTCTGGCGTACTCGAGCGTAAAGGAAGAACACGAACATCACGATTTACCCAGGTTCGGGCCACCTTGTAGTGTAAGACCCTACTCCTGCTTGGTTTGGATTGCCTCGCGAGGGAGGATGAGTATGAGAGTACAAGGATGAACTGTCTCAGGAGGCCTCAAGACTCGACCTCGGGGATCCCAGGGTTCGATCTCCTCTACGGTGAGGGATAGCCTATCCTTGGTCCTCTTCCCCCGAAAACTCTAGGTGGGAAGGGATACCATAACCACCAATTTTGAAGGGGGACAGGAGTACAACTTATCCTAACAAAAGATGGCTTCACCTGCAAAAGTTTTAGTCCATGATGTGCAGGTGGGCTTGATGATGACCTTCATCCAGACGAGGCCACTGTCCTAGTCTTCTTGCACCAGAATGGCAACCTTTGGGGATTGTTTCGGGAACCCACGCGCTGTCGTTGTTCCATTAGCACTAAGAATAAAGTGTCCTTATCCGTGCCCGCTGGCGGCCTTCTGGCTCCGCTCGTCGTGGCTCGTTTCACCCACGTGCATCGCGAGGCGGGGTGGCGAGCCTAGAGATATCCGCCCCATGAGGGGCCTCAGGAGGTAGCCTCGGGAGACCGCCCCGCATGATGCCCTCTGGAGCTCTTGATGACCCTTGCTAATGCTCGCCTCATGGGGCGGGGGCCTTCGTGAGGGTCTTGATCATGAAGTCTTGAAGCCGGGCCACACTAGGCCTTATGATGACGCCACACGATGGGCTGCAAGCAGATGGCCCTGGGTACCCCCAGTCCCAAGGGCCCAACAGTAGCCCTCGGGCCTGCAGTGCGCATGACTCCACTTGCGGTGAAGGGAAAGAGAGGGGCAGAAGCAACATGGGCCCCAACCTCCTGCGGGCCAGGCTTGACGCCTGGCATGCGCAAGGGCACGGGACGCCCCCACTTCCCCATAATACCTCGGCAACTACCCTGGCTGACATAAAGCCTGGTAGATGCCACGGGGCCATCATTGCTTCCTTCTCCTGCTTGCACCCCTCTTGCCGTGCCCCCCTTTCTCTCGCGTGAGGTTCGTCCAGATCCAATCTCAGGCGTGGCTCCTTCCTCATCTCGCTCGCAGCCGCTACTTCCGATAACGTCGGGCAGCAAGAAAGCAAAGTCTACAGCTCTCACGCAAGCTCATCTTCCATGGGGCTGGTGATCTGGCCCCCCTCAATCGTCAAGGACGAGGACCTAGGCCTGGTGCTCCCACTGATAGCCGACGAGGGAAACGAAGGGTGGGAAACCAAGATCTGGCCAGGCTCTCATGCGTGGAGCGACCTGGCGTACTCCGTGTACCCCTTCTTCCTCCACAGCATCTATGCCGGGTTGGTCCCACTGATACGTCCATTTTGCATCATGTTTTTTTACAGTTATTTACAATGTTTTTATGCTTAATAGTTCTTTCTGGAGTAATCTAATGCCTTTTCTCTCATAAGGCAAGGTTAACACAAAGAGGGAGACTATCGGCGGCTGGAATTCTGGACCTGAAAAAGCTATGTCAGATATACCTATTATGCACATCTCCAAATGAGCGAGAAATTTACGGAGATTTATTTTGGAAAATATAAAAAATACTGGAGCAAATAACTATGGGAGTGGGGCCACCTGGTGACCGCAAGACACCAAGGAACGCCAGGCCCCCCAGGCGCGCTATGGGGGGTTGTGGCCAGCCCAGCCCACCTCCGGTGCCCATCTTCTGGTACTTAAGGTCTTCTTACTTAGAAAAAATAAGGAGAGGACTTTCGAGACGGAGCGTCGCCATCTCGAGGTGGAACTTGGGCAGGAACACTTTTGCCCTCCGGCGGAGCAATTCCGCTGGCGGAACTTCCCTCCCGGAGGGGGAATCGAAGCCATCGTCATCACCAACAAACCTCTCATCTTTGGGAGTCCAATATTCATCAACATCTTCAACAAAACCATCTCCTCTCAAATCCAAGTTCATTCTTGTGTTCAATCTTTGTACCAGAACCTCAGATTGGTACCTGTGGGTTACTAGTAGTGTCGGTAACAAACCCTAGGTCCATTGCCTAGACTATGCACAGGCTCAAGAGACAAGATTACAGCACCAAGATCAGAGCAAGCACGAAGGGATCAGCTCTTTGGGGAATCAGGGGGCTGGTCGAAGCAGAAAAGGAAGGCCAAGTTGATACCGAGGGGCAAGATATTGCTAAGGAAAGAGCCTCCCTTGCCGGGCAGGCGAGCCCGACAAGGTTGGGTCTTGCCCCGGAAGCAAATCTCCAAACCGTCCCGACAGGCTTGCCGGGGCTTGCGGAGGCGAGCCACGCCACCGCTCCACCTCACAAGCAGCGCAAGTCATCAATCAGTGCGGAGTCAAGCCCCAAAGTGACTAACTGGCTGCTTTGAGCCACATGGCAGCCACTTTCTATAGGAAAGACCTCCATATGCACTACAAAACAAATACACTTCCGTGATAATACGTGTTTGTCACAGTAGGTCGCGTTTTTGTCATGCATGTACAACCATGAAGATTTTATGACAGAATCAAGATAGTCATACCTGTACTGTCGTAGAAGTGTTCCATGACATTATGAAAATTATCATCACGGAAGTGTCCACTTCTATGACGATAAATCGCACGTCACAGAAGTGCTTTCGTCAAGGGTGACCGACACGTGGCATCCACCGTAACGGAACACCGTTAAGCTATCGGGTCGGATTTTGGATCCAATAACCCGTTAACAGCCCCGACCAATGGGGATTTTCCAAGTGTAAAATCATCATTGGCTGGAGGAAACACGTGTCGGCTCATCATTTGGACAGATGTCATCCACTCATTGGACGGAAGGCGCCTATGATACGTCGACACGTGGCACGGCCCAACAGAGGCCCATTCCTGTGAAAAGGTCGGCCCGTTTGACTTGGTCAAAAGGTGGCGGGCCGGCCCATGGAAAGCCCGTTAACGTCCTGTTCGCATATAGCCCATTTACAGCCCGCTAAACCAAGGCCCATTACACCCTATCCGAACTAGGCCCAATAGCGTCATTTAGGCCATCCAATATGATTCCAGCCCATTTTCACTTCTGGCGCATGTATGGCCCATGACGTCTTTCAGACCATATGAGGCCCTATGTAGCTCTTGGCCTATTAACGGCCCCTGGTGAAACTGGCCCGTAATGAATAGTGTATCACCTTACACCCATTAACGCCCCATGGTGAAACTGGCCCGTAATGAACAGTGTATCACTTTATACCCTTTAACGGCCCGTTATTCCGTTGGGCCGTTTCCAGCCCATGTTATCTTTCGGCCTTCTCAGAGCCTTTATTCTTGGGCTCATTTCCTGCATTCATTTACTTATGTCCCGTTACTGTCATTTTCTGCTTGTGGGCCAAATTCAGCCCGTGGTTACAGTCGGCCCGTTTGTGGTCTGTTAATACATTGGGCCGTTTTCATAGCGTCATCAAATACGGCCAATTAACGACGACACTTTATGGTCGGCCCATGAACGGACGATTCCAACTCTAGCCCGTTTACGGCCATAATGCGGTCTGTTTGGCCCATTGAGGGAGTCCTGGACTAGGGGGTGTCCGGATAGCCGAACTATCATCATTGGTCGGACTCCAAGACTATGAAGATACAAGATTGAAGACTTCGTCCCGTGTCCGGATGGGACTTTCCTTGGCATGGAAGGCAAGCTTGGCAATACGGATATGTAGATCTCCTACCATTGTGACCGACTCTGTGTAACCCTAGCCCTCTCCGGTGTCTATATAAACCAGAGGGTTTTAGTCCATAGGACGAACAACAATCATACCATAGGCTAGCTTCTAGGGTTTAGCTTCCTTGATCTTGTGGTAGATTTACTCTTGTACTACCCATATCATCAATATCAATCAAGCAGGAGTAGGGTTTTACCTCCATCGAGAGGGCCCGAACCTGGGTAAAAACATCGTGTCCCTTGTCTCCTGTTATCATCTGCCTAGACGCACAGTTCGGGACCCCCTACCCGAGATCCGCCGGTTTTGACACCGACATTGGTGCTTTCATTGAGAGTTCCTCTGTGCCGTCACAATCAGGAAGGATGCCTCTTCCCGTCTTTAAAGACGGTACCATTGCCAAGGGAGCTTCGGCCACCGGCCAAACTATCCGGCTAGGTGGTTTTCTTATGACCGCCTGTTCGGCCGCCGCTCCGACAATGACCTCTCGGGTCATCAAAAGCGATCTTCACGTCAACTCGGAATTCGCCGAGCAGCTGGATCCGATGGAGCTCTCTTCCGTAAAAGAGCTCTTGGATCGCATCGCCGCCCTGGGAGTCGCTACAGACTACGATCAGATTGGGCTTAAAACCGATCTGAGAGAGATTAACTCTCCCCAGGCTACCCACCACGTTGCGGTGGTAGAGGAACAACGTGGCGACTCTTCTTCTATATTAAAGACCAGTTATGTCTGGATTCCTAATCCCTCCATGCCGGATTCCCGCGGAGGGACGAACGTCAATCAAGTACTGAACCTAAAGTCAGGCAGCGGACCAGATTCGTTGGAGACCATCCAGCAATCCAAGCTTCCAAATTCGGAAACTTTTCGGCCCTTGAGCCTCAAATTGGGCGGGCTTCTAGACTTAATTCCACCCGCCCACCCAAACATAAGCGATCTATCTCAAATCCGACAAGAGCCCACTGAAACAGTACATCATTACTGGGCCAGATTCCTCCTGGTTATGGACAGGATAAAGGACTGCCGTGAGGAAAGCGCAATCTCAATTTTCTGCAACAATTGCACGGACAAGGGAATCATGAACGCCATAAGTCGTCGCGAAATTACAGGCTTCGCCGACCTGGCGTCCATAGTACCAAAGTACTGTGCAATGAGAGTGCCTGTAAAACCGAAACTAAGTTTTGGGACAATCCGGCTCCGAACACAACCCTAGTCCGAAACAAAAGGGTGCATCATGCTCAGGCACCCAGGATAAAAACCAAAAAGCAAAAACCCCCTAAAGGGCACGGAACCGTACTGGAGGGATGGCTCAGCGGACCCTGTAAAATCCACAGTACAGAGGGCGCCACTCCAACACATAGCCTTCGAGCATGTTGGATACTACGGTAGGTGGCCAAAAGTGGCGAAGAGCTCCTAGCCCCGGAGAACCAGCCCAACAGTACCAGTACGGTATTAACAGTCTTTGAGACTTTCGCATCAAACAATATGCGGAAACGAACACTCCATAGCCTTGCCGAAGTCTACCAAGTAGCAACAATAAATCCATGGAGCGACACGGCTATCACCTTCAACGCCAGCGACGAACCTAAATTCCGAACAGCCCGAGCACCAGCCGCATTGGTCCTTAGTCCAATAGTGGACGTCTTTCGTCTTACCAAGGTACTCATGGATGGCGGCAGCGGATTAAACCTCATCTATGAGGAAACCCTTCGAAAAATGGAAATAGACTGGAGCCGCATTGAGCGAAGCAGCACAACCTTTAGAGGAATAATCCCTAGTCGGGAAGCACGCTGCACAGGAAAAATTACACTAGATGTGGTGTTCGGCTCGCCGGACAATTACAGGTCCGAGGAGGTCACGTTCCAAGTGGCCCCGTTCAGCAGCGGATATCATGCTTTATTAGGGTGAGAGGCATTCACAATTTTTCAAGCTATACCCCATTACGGGTACATGAAGCTTAAAATGCTCGGGCCCAATGGAATCATCACTCTTGTCAGTGATCCGGACATAGCACTCCGCGCTGAAAATAAGACAGCCCCACTAGCCCTAGAGGCACTATCCGAAGCCCTAGCGGCAGAGGAACTCACTGCGCTGCGCTCCACGGTGAACAGGGACGATGTGATACTCGATAAGAGATCCAAGTCCACCTCTTTTAAACCAGCAGACGAAATAGTCAAATTCCAAGTCCATCCAACGGACCCCACAAAGACGGCCTCCCTTGGGGCACAATTAAACCCTAATGTAGACGCCGCACTATGAGAATTCCTTCAGGAAAATTGGGACATTTTTGCCTGGCACCCTTCAGATATGCCAGGAATCCCACGCAGGTTGGCAGGACACAGCCTAAACATCCTAAAAGGATTCAAGCCAGTCAAACAGGCTCTTCGGTGATTTTCCGAACCCAAAAGACAGGCAATGGGAGAGGAGCTAGCCAAACTATTAGAAGCCGGATTCATCAGAGACATAAAACATCCGGACTGGCTAGCGAACTTGGTAATGGTACCAAAAAAGGACAAATCCTGGCGCCTGTGTGTCGATTTTAAAGACCGTAACAAGGCCTGTCCAAAGGATCCTTTCCCCCTTCCCTGCATCGATCAAATCATCGATGCTACCTGTAACGCCCTCGATGCGGCTATATCTCCCACGTGTCGAAGCACGACTTAGAGGCATAACCGCATTGAAAGCAATGTCGCAAGTGAGGTAATCTTCGCACAATCCATGTAATACATAAGGGAAAAGATACATAGTCGGCTTACAGTCGCCACTTCACACAATACATAAATAAACATCCATCATTCAGTTTACAATCAAGGTCCGACTACGGAACCAAAATAAAAGAAGACTACCCCAAATGCAACACAGATCCCCGATCGCCCCAACTGGGCTCCACTACTGATCGTGTGGAAATGAAACATAGTAACGACCAAGGGCCTCATCAAATTCCCACTTCAGCTCAGTTGCGCCCTCTGCGCTGGTATCATCGGTACCTGCATCTGTTTTGGTAGAATCTGTGAGCCACGGGGACTCAGCAATCTCACACCCATGAGATCAAGACTATTTAAGCTTAAGGGAAGGCTGGTGTAATGAGGTGGAGCTGCAACAAGCGACTAGCATATATGGTGGCTACGATCGCAAAAGAGAGCGAGAAGAGAAGCAAGGCACGGTCGTGAAGCTAGTAGCGATCAAGAAGTGATCCTGCAACTACTTACGTCAAACATAACTCCAACACCGTGTTCACTTCCCGGACTCCGCCGAGAAGAGACCATCACGGTAACACACTCGGTTGATGTATTTTAATTAAGGTCAACTTCGGGTTTTCTACAATCGGACATTAACAAATTCCCATCTGCCACATAACCGCGGGCACGGCTCTCGAAAGTTTATACCCTGCAGGGGTGTCCCAACTTAGCCCATGACAAGCTCTCGCGATCAACGAAGGAATAGACCTTCTCCCGAGACACTCCGACCAGACTCGGTATCCCGGTACATCAAGACATTTCGACAATGGTAAAACAAGACCAGCAAAGCCGCCCGATGTGCCGACAAATCCCGATAGGAGCTGCACATATCTCGTTCTCAGGGCACACCGGATGAGCAAGACGACGGGTTGGCATAGACCCTGGTTGCCCAGGGGGCACCGGACATCGCTCAGGTTGGACCAACACTCGAAGGAGCACTGGCCCGGGGGGGGGGGTAAAATAAAGATGACCCTGGGGCTCCGGAAACCCAAGGGAAAAAAGGGCTAGGTGAGGCAAATGGTAAAACCAAGGTTGGGCCTTGCTGGACAAGTTTTATTCAAAGCGAACTGTCAGGGGGGTCCCATAAATCACCCGACCGCGTAAGGAACGCAAAATCCGGGAACATAACACCGGTATGATGGAAACTAGGGCGGCAAGAGTGGAACAAAACACCAGGCATAAGGCCGAGTCTTCCACCCTTTACCAAGTATATAGATGCATTAATTAAAACAATAGATATTGTGATATCCCAAAATATCCGTGTTCCGACCAGGAACAAACTTTATCTTCACCTGCAACTAGCAACGCTATAAGAGGGGCTGAGCAAAGCGGTAACATAGCCAAACAACGGTTTGCTAGGACATGGATGGTTAGAGGTTGACATGGCAATATGGGTGGCATGATATAGCAAGTGGTAGGTATCGCAGCATAGGCATAGCAAAAGAGCGAGCATCTAGCAAGCAAAGATAGAAGTGATATCGAAGGTATGGTCATCTTGCCTGCAACGTTCTCAGAGTTGTCGAAGGCTTGATCCTCGTAGGCGTTCTCAACAGGTTCCTCGTACACGTACTCGTCTCCCGGCTCTACCCAAAGCAAGAAGACAAGCAACGGAACCACAATCAAACAAGGAACAATGCACAAGCAATATGATGCAAAACATGACATGCTATGCGAGAAGTGATATGCAATGCATATGTGTGCTCCGGGAGGAGAATGATGAACCAGGCATCAACTAGGCAAACCAAGTATGCCGCTGGAAAGATGGGATGATTTCGGTTGAAATCGATATAAAGATCACCGGAATAGGATGCACGGTTTGCAAATGGCAAGCAAAACAATAATGGCACAAATCTGCGTTTAACAGCACGATGCTACTTAGCATGCAACAAGAAACTATGCTACAGCACCCCAACATAAAAACAAAGCATATGGCAATGATCTACAGGAGATGCTTAACAAAAGAGGAACACTGAGCCATGGCTAAATCACATCATAACAGGTTCAAACAAGCATGGTGAAAGTGCAAAAAAAATATCAGGTTCACAGACTTAGTGAAAATACTAGTATGCCAGAAATTAACATCAGGAAGGCATGTTTAGAGCAAGCAAACGACATGCTACAGGAACTTATAATAGCAAAACAAGGCATGACATGATTCTACTCAAAGCATAGATCAATAGTCCCTTACTGACCATAAGCTAAAAAGGAATAGAGGATATGATGGCACCCATGTAAACATAGCAAGTTTTATTACAGATCTCAGACTTAGCAGAAAAACTGGACATGGCAAAAACAGATTCAACATGGCATCTTCGTGAGCTCGATGCACTCACTACAGAGCATCTCAAGATAAACTAAGCATACACCCATCAAGAAGACATGGCATAGAAGCTATACATGGCAAGAACAACATCATAGCATACACGGATCAACTACAACGACCTCGTGAAAATTGAATCTCATGCGAACAATCTGCCAGGAAACATTTTCAAGCAAAAGTAGAGCACGAAAATGACATGCTAGACTACTCCATAAATGCCAACAAAGGCATGGATGGATAGAGCATCCATATGTTCAAAACACCCTTACTGATCATGCTCAAAAAGGGCATAGATCTCTCTGTAACAACATGAACATATGGCATAAAAATAACAGCAGGACAAGACTTAGTGAAAACACTAAGTTCCTGAAATCAGCAACATTATCATCCCTAGTTTGCATGCTTGTTCTAGTCACCACATAACTCACAAAAATACATGGCATACACCCCTGGAAAGATGGCATGGCATAGTTCAACACACATGTAGGACTCAAGTTCATAAGGTGCACACATAAATCATGGCAAAAATGACAAAAGAGCTCGTGCTGATAAGATTCTGGAACTAACGATCTGAAGCCCTCTTCCAACAGCATTTCGGGCATCAAGATGAGCTCAAATGCAAATGATGCAATGGAATGAAATGATGTACTCTTCGAGTCGAACAATTTGACATATTATACGCACGAAACAGAGTTACGGGTGCGAAGATGTGATGCGGTGAACATGTGATGATTTTATCACAGGAAAATGACTTAGAGAAAAACGAGGGGGAGAGAGAAAAGTCAACCGCAGCGGTGCCCGATCGGATCTGGCCGGAGTCGCTGCTCGAGGTCGCCGGAGTCGACGGCGGCCGGAGCGCTGGAGGCGGGGGGAGGTGCGGCCGGGCTGGAGAGGAAGGAGAGGCCGGAGGGGACCGGCGGCGGAGGGCGAGGCCGGGCATGGCTGGGCGGCGCGGGGCGCAACGGCGGCCGGAACGGCGGCGGGGCGGAGCCGCGGGGCCGGCGGCGCACGGCGGCGGCGGAAGCCGGAGGCGGCGGCGCGGGAGGCATCCCGGGCGGCTCGCGGGGGCGGCGAGGACGCGGGCCGCGGGGGCCGGCTGCGGGCCGGGCGGGCCTGGCGCGGCCGGCGGCGGTGGGCGGCGGCGGAGCCCATGTGGCGCGGCCCGATTGGCTGCGGGCGGCGGCGGACGTGTCCGGCGAGGGCGGACGATGTCCGGCGCGCGGAGAGGACGAATTTCTAGGGTTTCATCCGGATTTTCGGGGGACGGGTCTTTAAATAGGCATAGAGGGAGTTAGGAGAGTCCAAATGGGGTGCGGTTTTCGCCCACAGGATCGTGATCGAACGACCGAGAGCATGGAAGGGAGTTAGATGGGTTATTGGGCTGATTTGGAGGGGTGTTGGGCTGCAACTTAAAAGAGGCCTTTGCGAGAGTGCGGTTAACCGTTGGAGTACCAAACGAGCTCCAAATGACCCGAAACTTGACAGGTGGTCTACCGGTGCTATACCAGGGCCACTTGGCAAGGCTCGGTCCATTCCGAGAATGTTCAACACCCGCACACAGAAAAATGTAAAAGGGGACGCCGGGGAACATAGGAGTGCCGGATTGCAAAACGGACAACGGGGAAAAAGCTCGGAATCATGAGACGAACACATATGCAAATGAGATGCACATGATGACATGATATGAGATGCATGACATGGACAAAATGCAAAACGACAACAAAACCCAACCACGGAGGGAATATCATAGCACATATCCGAAAATGGCAAGAGTTGGAGTTACAAATATGGAAAGATACATCTGGGGTGTTACAACACTCCACCACTACAAGAGGATCTCGTCCCGAGATCTAGGACTGAAAGAACTCCGGATATTCGGAACGGAGGTGATCCTCGCGTTCCCAGGTGGCTTCTCGGTCGGAATGGTGTGACCACTTTACTTTCAGGAATTTGATTGACTTGTTGCGAGTCTTGCGCTCGGTTTCTTCAAGAATAGCAACGGGGTGCTCATGATAAGAGAGATCTTCTTGGAGGTCAATTTCTTCAAAGTTGATAGTGCGTTCAGGAATCTTGAAGCACTTGCGGAGCTGTGACACGTGAAACACATCGTGCACGTTTGCAAAGTTGGATGGAAGCTCAAGTTGATAGGCGAGATCGCCTCTTTTGCCAATGATCTTGAAAGGACCCACGTATCTAGGGGCAAGCTTCCCTTTGATACCGAAACGACGAGTGCCTTTCATTGGAGAGACGCGGAGGTAGACATGGTCTCCGATTTCAAAAGCCACATCACGGTGCTTGTCATCATAATAGCCCTTCTGGCGCGATTGCGCGGCTTTAAGATTCTCACGAATGACTTTGCACATTTCTTCGGCTTTTGTGATCAAGTCGTTGCCAAGAAGTTGGCGTTCACCTGTCTCGGACCAATTGAGAGGAGTACGGCACTTTCTGCCATAGAGAATTTCGAATGGGGCCTTGCCCGAACTCGCTTGGAAGCTGTTGTTGTAGGAGAACTCGGCATATGGAAGACACTGTTCCCACTTCATGCCAAAGGAAATGACACAAGCCCTGAGCATATCTTCAAGGATTTGATTGACTCGCTCGACTTGGCCACTTGTTTGAGGATGGAAAGCTGTGCTGAAACGAATGTTGGTGCCCATGGCCTTCTGAAAGGAGTCCCAGAACTTAGAAGTGAAGATGCTTCCACAGTCTGAAGAGATCAATTGTGGAATACCATGCAAGGAGACAATTCTGGAGGTGTATAGCTCTGCCAGCTGAGCTGCTGTGATATATTCTTTGATAGGAAGAAAATGAGCCACTTTAGTGAGCTTGTCAATGACAACGAAGGTAGCATCATTTCCACGCTTGGACTTAGGAAAACCAGTCACGAAGTCCATCTCGATATGATAAAACTTCCATTCCCGAATAGCAAGAGGTTGGAGGAGACCAGCTGGTCTTTGGTGTTCTGCTTTCACCCTTCTGCAGACATCACATTCATTCACGAATTGAGCAATTTCTCGCTTCATTCGAGTCCACCAAAACGACTGCTTGAGGTCATGGTACATCTTCGTACTTCCAAGATGAATGGATAGAAGAGAATTGTGTGCCTCATTCATGATGACTTTTCTCAGATCGCCTTTAGGAACCACAATACGGTCCTCAAAGAAAAGAGTATCTTTGTCATCCAAGCGATAGCACTTGTATTTGGAAATGCCCTTGTCAATACCACGTTTCACCTTCTTCACCATGGTATCCAGGAGTTGTGCCTCATGAATTTGATCTTCCAAAGTAGGGGAGACTATGAGGTTGGCAAGAAAGCCTTGAGGAACAACTTGAAGATTCAGCTTGCGGAAAGCTTCACAAAGATCCGGTTGGAAGGGCTTGAGAATTAAGCTGTTGCAATAAGCCTTTCTGCTCAGAGCATCTGCAATCACATTCGCCTTGCCAGGAGTATATTCAATACTTGGATTGTACTCTTGAATCATTTCGACCCATCGAGTTTGCCTGAGGTTGAGGTTTGGTTGAGTGAAGATATACTTGAGACTCTTGTGATCGGTGAAAATGTCCACTTTCCTTCCCAACAAGAGATGTCTCCATGTTATCAATGCATGGACAACTGCCGCCAACTCAAGATCATGAGTGGGGTAGTTCTTTTCGTTGGGCTTCAACTGACGAGAGGTATAGGCCACAACCTTCTTCTCTTGCATTAACACAGCACCGAGACCTTGCAAGGAAGCATCACAGAAAACTTCGAATGGCTTGGATTCATCAGGAGGAGTCAAGACAGGAGCTGTGACTAGCTTCTCTTTGAGGGTGTTGAAAGCGACATCACACTCAGGCGTCCAGACATACTTGACATGCTTCTGGAGGAGGTTGGGAAGGGGCTTTGCAATCTTGGAGAAGTTCTCAACGAATCTTCGACAATAGCTTGCAAGACCGAGAAAACTGCGGAGCTGCTTGACATTCTAAGGAGGTTCCCAATCCAAAACCGCAGAAACCTTCGCCGGATTAACAGCAATTCCCTTGGCGGAGATGATATGACCAAGATAAAGAACTTCATCAAGCCAGAACTCACATTTGGAAAACTTCACATAGAATTGATGCTCTCTGAGCTTGTCGAGCACCAATCGCAAATGTTTGGCATGATCCTGCTTGTTCTTGGAGAAGACCAAAATATCATCGAGATACACCAAGACGAAATCATTGGTGTAGGGGTTGAAGATAAAGTTCATCATGCGAGAGAAAGTTGGAGGAGCATTGACAAGGCCGAAAGACATGACAGTATATTCATAAGAACCAAAGCTTGTTCTGAATGCTGTCTTGGGAATATCTTGTTCACGAATGCGAATCTGATGATAACCCATACGAAGGTCAAGCTTGGAGAATACTTTGGCACCTTTGAGTTGCTCGAAAAGCTCATTGATGTTGGGAAGTGGATACTTGTTCTTGATTGTCTTCTTGTTCAATGGACGGTAATCAACACAAAGTCGGTCCGTGCCATCCTTCTTCTGGACAAAAAGAACTCCACATCCCCATGGAGATGAACTCGGTCTGATCAAGCCCAGACGCTCTTGTTCATCGAGCTGCTTCTTCAATTCTTTCAGCTCCTTGGGTCCAAGCTTGTAAGGACGCTTGCAAACAGGTTCAGTGCCAGGCTCAAGATCGATAACAAATTCGACTGGCCGATGAGGAGGCATACCCGGAAGCTCTTCTGGAAAGACATCTTGGCACTCACAAACGACTGGAATTTGCGAGATAGCATCCAATTCGCCCTTCTCATTGAGAGAAAACAACCGAATGGTTTCATCACGAGCGGCATAGATGATAACATCCTCAGAAGAGTGTGTCAATTGAATCTGCCTGGCAGCACAATCAAGTTGAGCCTTGTGCTGAGAAAGCCAGTCCATCCCAAGAATTAGATCAATATCAGAGTCGCCAAGAACCATTGGAGAAGATAGAAATCTATAGTCGCCCATCTTGATAGAAACATCCGGAGCCATCATCTTGGTGTTCATGAATAAACCCGGAGAGGAAACCGCTATCGGCTTAGGCAGATCAACAGTATGCAAATCGTGCATGGATGCAAAAGGCTTTGATATGAATGAAATAGAAGCACCCGTATCAAATAAAACTTTTGCAGGAATATCATTAACTGGAAGATTACCCATAATCACATCAGTAGATTCCTCTGCTTGCGCTGCATTCATCATGTTCACCTTTGCAGA
>NC_041383.1:713566570-713571684 GCF_002162155.2 Triticum dicoccoides
TGAGTTCTTCTGCTGATAAGGCTGACGGAATGGAGGAGGAGGAAGGTAGAACTTTTGCTGCTTAGCTGCGCCTTGAGAGGAAGAAGAAGACTGAGCTGCATCCCTGATTCTTTTCTTAGAAGCCTCACACTTGAGCTGAGCACCTTCTTGCTTGAGTGCCATATTGTAGAATTGATCAAACTGAGTAGGCTCAACAAGAACGAGAGCTAACTGCAGATCCTCTCTAAGGCCACCTCTGAACTGATAGATCATACTCTTTTCGTCAGGAACGTCTTGTTTAGCGAAGCGAGCAAGTTTCTGAAACTGTATGTTGTATTCGTACACTGACATGTTTCCTTGCTTGAGATTGCGGAACTCCTCACGCTTGCTCTCAACAACACTGGTAGGAATGTGGTGAGCTTTAAAGTCCCGACAGAAATCAGTCCAAGTAATCACTCGACCACCTCTGGAATCCTTGTATTGCTGGAACCAATCAGCTGCCTGATCCTTGAGCTGAAAAGACGCGAACTTGACGTAGTCCTCAGGTCTGACATTGCTGCATTCGAAATGCTTGTTGATATCCACGAGCCAATCGTCGACGTCTGTGGCCTCGGCACAGTAGCTGAAAGACTTTGGCTGATTTGCAAGGAATTGGTTGAGTGTAGGAAACTGAGGCTGATGGTAGAACTGCCCTTGACCTTGATTCCCTTGGTTGCCTTGGCCTTGGTTACGCTCTCGCATCAGCTGAATCAACAACTGAGCGTTGGCGTTAGTGGTTGCCATCAAAGTTTGCCATGCCTCCGGAGGCGGAGGTGGAGGTGGAGGGTTCGCCTGACTCCCATCACTGCGTTCCGGATTCTGACGCGTAGGCGGAGCCATCCTGAAGAGGGTGACATCCGTTAGCATCTTGATAGACAGATAGACAAGTTGAATCAACAGATAGAAATTGCAACATATAGTCTTCACAATAAACATTCAAAACAGGGATGAACGAATGAATTCCAAAGTAAACATCACGTCCATTAAGGTGAGAAGCCACTTGATAAGAGATTGATGAATGAAAATAAAAACAAGGTATGAATGGAACAAATAAGTGGTAAGGATTACCCAATCACAAACCAAATATCTGCGGAAGAAATGCTAGAGCTACTTGAATCCCACCTATAAACTCCCGAAACTTTCCGGTTATGCAATCAGGTGTTGGGGATACAGGGGAAGCAATATATCTCACCCAAACTAACAATCCCTACATCCAGCTGTATCCATCCTTCAACACATAACCAAGAAACCTTCGGAAATCGTGTACCTCAACCTTCGAAAATCATCCGTTATACGAGTCATGGCAATACTCCCGTACTCACCTCAGTACTGGGTTAGCGGGGTTATCTCACCAACGAACTGCATAAAAGAGATTTTCGATGTCGGCGTACTAAACTCAGGTATTCCAGAACTGCAACGATAAAATTATGACGACAACACCTCAGAGCTCAACTCCCCGGGACACTTCCACTAAACCCCTGACACGAGGCACCAAGACAATGTTCTCATCATAAAACCATCGGAACGATTCCAAGATACCCGCGTGATCCTAAATTTTTTTTAGTGAAATTTGAGGAGAGGAAAGTCAAAACTTCTGCGTCAGGATGCCTCACCAGAGCGACGAAGGGACTGAGGAGTAAAAAGAATTCCTAACTCTCCGATATATATAATCTTAAATGACTCAAAACATTTTTCTAGACACAACTCGGCCGCTAAAAACGATCAAGCAGTGGGGGCTCCTAAGGTCGGGGATGGCTCTGATTACCAACTTGTAACGCCCTCGATGCGGCTATATCTCCCACGTGTCGAAGCACGACTTAGAGGCATAACCGCATTGAAAGCAATGTCGCAAGTTAGGTAATCTTCGCACAATCCATGTAATACATAAGGGAAAAGATACATAGTCGGCTTACAGTCGCCACTTCACACAATACATAAATAAACATCCATCATTCAGTTTACAATCAAGGTCCGACTACGGAACCAAAATAAAAGAAGACTACCCCAAATGCAACACAGATCCCCGATCGCCCCAACTGGGCTCCACTACTGATCGTCTGGAAATGAAACATAGTAACGACCAAGCTCATCAAATTCCCACTTCAGCTCAGTTGCGCCCTCTGCGCTGGTATCATCGGTACCTGCATCTGTTTTGGTAGAATCTGTGAGCCACGGGGACTCAGCAATCTCACACCCGCGAGATCAAGACTATTTAAGCTTAAGGGAAGGCTGGTGTAATGAGGTGGAGCTGCAGCAAGCGACTAGCATATATGGTGGCTACGATCGCAAAAGAGAGCGAGAAGAGAAGCAAGGCACGGTCGTGAAGCTAGTAGCGATCAAGAAGTGATCCTGCAACTACTTACGTCAAACATAACTCCAACACCGTGTTCACTTCCCAGACTCCGCCGAGAAGAGACCATCACGGTAACACACTCGGTTGATGTATTTTAATTAAGGTCAACTTCGGGTTTTCTACAACCGGACATTAACAAATTCCCATCTGCCACATAACCGCGGGCACGGCTCTCGAAAGTTTATACCCTGCAGGGGTGTCCCAACTTAGCCCATGACAAGCTCTCACGATCAACGAAGGAATAGACCTTCTCCCGAGACACTCCGACCAGACTCGGTATCCCGGTACATCAAGACATTTCGACAATGGTAAAACAAGACCAGCAAAGCCGCCCGATGTGCCGACAAATCCCGATAGGAGCTGCACATATCTCGTTCTCAGGGCACACCGGATGAGCAAGACAACGGGTTGGCATAGACCCTGGTTGCCCAGGGGGCGCCGGACATCGCTCAGGTTGGACCAACACTCGAAGGAGCACTGGCCCGGGGGGGGGGGTAAAATAAAGATGACCCTCGGGCTCCGGAAACCCAAGGGAAAAAAAGGGCTAGGTGAGGCAAATGGTAAAACCAAGTTTGGGCCTTGCTGGACAAGTTTTATTCAAAGCGAACTGTCAGGGGGGTCCCATAAATCACCCGACCGCGTAAGGAACGCAAAATCCGGGAACATAACACCGGTATGATGGAAACTAGGGCGGCAAGAGTGGAACAAAACACCAGGCATAAGGCCGAGTCTTCCACCCTTTACCAAGTATATAGATGCATTAATTAAAACAATAGATATTGTGATATCCCAAAATATCCGTGTTCCGACCAGGAACAAACTTTATCTTCACCTGCAACTAGCAACCCTATAAGAGGGGCTGAGCAAAGCGGTAACATAGCCAAACAACGGTTTGCTAGGACATTGATGGTTAGAGGTTGACATGGCAATATGGGTGGCATGATATAGCAAGTGGTAGGTATCGCAGCATAGGCATAGCAAAAGAGCGAGCATCTAGCAAGCAAAGATAGAAGTGATATCGAAGGTATGGTCATCTTTCCTGCAAGGTTCTCAGAGTTGTCGAAGGCTTGATCCTCGTAGGCGTTCTCAACAGGTTCCTCGTACACGTACTCGTCTCGCGGCTCTAACCAAAGCAAGAAGACAAGTAACGGAACCACAATCAAACAAGGAACAATGCACAAGTAATATGATGCAAAACATGACATGCTATGCGAGAAGTGATATGCAATGCATATGTGTGCTCCGGGAGGAGAATGATGAACCGGGCATCAACTTGGCAAACCAAGTATGCCGCTGGAAAGATGGGATGATTTCGGTTGAAATCGATATAAAGATCACCGGAATAGGATGCACGGTTTGCAAATGGCAAGCAAAACAATAATGGCACAAATCTGCGTTTAACAGCACGATGCTACTTAGCATGCAACAAGAAACTATGCTACAGCACCCCAACATAAAAAAAAAGCATATGGCAATGATCTACACGAGATGCTTAACAAAAGAGGAACACTGAGCCACGGCTAAATCACATCATAACAGGTTCAAACAAGCATGGTGAAAGTGCAAAAAAATATCAGGTTCACAGACTTAGTGAAAATACTAGTATGCCAGAAATTAACATCAGGAAGGCATGTTTAGAGCAAGCAAACGACATGCTACAGGAACTTATAATAGCAAAACAAGGCATGACATGATTCTACTCAAAGCATAGATCAATAGTCCCTTACTGACCATAAGCCAAAAAGGACTAGAGGATATGATGGCACCCATATAAACATAGCAAGTTTTATTACAGATCTCAGACTTAGCAGAAAAACTGGACATGGCAAAAACAGATTCAACATGGCATCTTCGTGAGCTCGATGCACTCACTACAGAGCATCTCAAGATAAACTAAGCATACACCCATCAAGAAGACATGGCATAGAAGCTATACATGTCAAGAACAACATCATAGCATACACAGATCAACTACAACGACCTCGTGAAAATTGAATCTCATGCGAACAATCTGCCAGGAAACATTTTCAAGCAAAAGTAGAGCACGAAAATGACATGCTAGACTACTCCATAAATGCCAACAAAGGCATGGATGGATAGAGCACATCCATATGTTCAAAACACCCTTACTGATCATGCTCAAAAAGGGCATAGATCTCTCTGTAACAACTTGAACATATGGCATAAAAATAACAGCAGGACAAGACTTAGTGAAAACACTAAGTTCCTGAAATCAGCAACATTATCATCCCTAGTTTGCATGCTTGTTCTAGTCACCACATAACTCACAAAAATACATGGCATACACCCCTGGAAAGATGGCATGGCATAGTTCAACACACATGTAGGACTCAAGTTCATAAGGTGCACACATAAATCATGGCAAAAATGACAAAAGAGCTCGTGCTGATAAGATTCTGGAACTAACGATCTGAAGCCCTCTTCCAACAGCATTTCGGGCATCAAGATGAGCTCAAATGGAAATGATGCAATGGAATGAAATGATGTACTCTTCGAGACGAACAATATGACATATTATACGCACGAAACGGAGTTACGGGTGCGAAGATGTGATGCGGTGAACATGTGATGATTTTATCACAGGAAAATGACTTGGAGAAAAACGAGGGGGAGAGAGAAAAGTCAACCGCAGCGGTGCCCGATCGGATCTGGCCGGAGTCGCTGCTCGAGGTCGCCGGAGTCGATGGCGGCCGGAGCGCTGGAGGCGGGGGGAGGCGCGGCC
>NC_041383.1:713572239-713581888 GCF_002162155.2 Triticum dicoccoides
GGCGCGGGAGGCGTCCCGGGCGGCTCGCGGGGGCGGCGAGGACGCGGGCCGCGGGGGCCGGCTGCGGGCCGGGCGGGCCTGGCGCGGCCGGGGGCGGTGGGCGGCGGCGGAGCCCATGTGGCGCGGCCCGATTGGCTGCGGGCGGCGGCGGACGTGTCCGGCGAGGGCGGATGATGTCCGGCGCGCGGAGAGGACGAATTTCTAGGGTTTCATCCGGATTTTCGGGGGAGGGGTCTTTAAATAGGCATAGAGGGAGCTAGGAGAGTCCAAATGGGGTGCGGTTTTAGCCCACAGGATCGTGATCGAACGACCGAGAGCATGGAAGGGAGTTAGATGGGTTATTGGGCTGTTTTGGAGGGGTGTTGGGCTGCAACTTAAAAGAGGCCTTTGCGAGAGTGCGGTTAACCGTTGGAGTACCAAACGAGCTCCAAATGACCCGAAACTTGACAGGTGGTCTACCGGTGCTATACCAGGGCCACTTGGCAAGGCTTGGTCCATTCCGAGAATGTTCAACACCCGCACACGGAAAAATATAAAAGGGGACGCCGGGGAACATAGGAGTGCCGGATTGCAAAACGGACAACGGGGAAAAAGCTCGGAATCATGAGACGAACACGTATGCAAATGAGATGCACATGATGACATGATATGAGATGCATGACATGGACAAAATGCAAAACGACAACAAAACCCAACCACAGAGGGAATATCATAGCACATATCCGAAAATGGCAAGAGTTGGAGTTACAAATATGGAAAGATACATCCGGGGTGTTACAACACTCCACCACTACAAGAGGATCTCGTCCCGAGATCTAGGACTGAAAGAACTCCGGATATTCGGAACGGAGGTGATCCTCGCGTTCCCAGGTGGCTTCTCGGTCGGAATGGTGTGACCACTTTACTTTCAGGAATTTGATTGACTTGTTGCGAGTCTTGCGCTCGGTTTCTTCAAGAATAGCAACGGGGTGCTCATGATAAGAGAGATCTTCTTGGAGGTCAATTTCTTCAAAGTTGATAGTGCGTTCAGGAATCTTGAAGCACTTGCGGAGCTGTGACACGTGAAACACATCGTGCACGTTTGCAAAGTTGGATGGAAGCTCAAGTTGATAGGCGAGATCGCCTCTTTTGCCAATGATCTTGAAAGGACCCACGTATCTAGGGGCAAGCTTCCCTTTGATACCGAAACGACGAGTGCCTTTCATTGGAGAGACGCGGAGGTAGACATGGTCTCCGATTTCAAAAGCCACATCACGGTGCTTGTCATCATAATAGCCCTTCTGGCGCGATTGCGCGGCTTTAAGATTCTCACGAATGACTTTGCACATTTCTTCGGCTTCTGTGATCAAGTCGTTGCCAAGAAGTTGGCGTTCACCTGTCTCGGACCAATTGAGAGGAGTACGGCACTTTCTGCCATAGAGAATTTTGAATGGGGCCTTGCCCGAACTCGCTTGGAAGCTGTTGTTGTAGGAGAACTCGGCATATGGAAGACACTCTTCCCACTTCATGCCAAAGGAAATGACACAAGCCCTGAGCATATCTTCAAGGATTTGATTGACTCGCTCGACTTGGCCACTTGTTTGAGGATGGAAAGCTGTGCTGAAATGAATGTTGGTGCCCATGGCCTTCTGAAAGGAGTCCCAGAACTTAGAAGTGAAGATGCTTCCACAGTCTGAAGAGATCAATTGTGGAATACCATGCAAGGAGACAATTCTGGAGGTGTATAGCTCTGCCAGCTGAGCTGCTGTGATAGATTCTTTGACAGGAAGAAAATGAGCCACTTTAGTGAGCTTGTCAATGACAACGAAGGTAGCATCATTTCCACGCTTGGACTTAGGAAAACCAGTCACGAAGTCCATCTCGATATGATCAAACTTCCATTCCGGAATAGCAAGAGGTTGGAGGAGACCAGCTGGTCTTTGGTGTTCTGCTTTCACCCTTCTGCAGACATCACATTCATTCACGAATTGAGCAATTTCTCGCTTCATTCGAGTCCACCAAAACGACTGCTTGAGGTCATGGTACATCTTCGTACTTCCAGGATGAATGGATAGAAGAGAATTGTGTGCCTCATTCATGATGACTTTTCTCAGATCGCCTTTAGGAACCACAATACGGTCCTCAAAGAAAAGAGTATCTTTGTCATCCAAGCGATAGCACTTGTATTTGGAAATGCCCTTGTCAATACCACGTTTCACCTTCTTCACCATGGTATCCAGGAGTTGTGCCTCATGAATTTGATCTTCCAAAGTAGGGGAGACTATGAGGTTGGCAAGAAAGCCTTGAGGAACAACTTGAAGATTCAGCTTGCGGAAAGCTTCACAAAGATCCGGTTGGAAGGGCTTGAGAATTAAGCTGTTGCAATAAGCCTTTCTGCTCAGAGCATATGCAATCACATTCGCCTTGCCAGGAGTATATTCAATACTTGGATTGTACTCTTGAATCATTTCGACCCATCGAGTTTGCCTGAGGTTGAGGTTTGGTTGAGTGAAGATATACTTGAGACTCTTGTGATCGGTGAAAATGTCCACTTTCCTTCCCAACAAGAGATGTCTCCATGTTATCAATGCATGGACAACTGCCGCCAACTCAAGATCATGAGTGGGGTAGTTCTTTTCGTTGGGCTTCAACTGACGAGAGGTATAGGCCACAACCTTCTTCTCTTGCATTAACACAGCACCGAGACCTTGCAAGGAAGCATCACAGAAAACTTTGAATGGCTTGGATTCATCAGGAGGAGTCAAGATAGGAGCTGTGACTAGCTTCTCTTTGAGGGTGTTGAAAGCGACATCACACTCAGGCGTCCAGACATACTTGACATGCTTCTGGAGGAGGTTGGGAAGGGGCTTTGCAATCTTGGAGAAGTTCTCAACGAATCTTCGACAATAGCTTGCAAGACCGAGAAAACCGCGGCGCTGCTTGACATTCTAAGGAGGTTCCCAATCCAAAACCGCAGAAACCTTCGCCGGATTAACAGCAATTCCCTTGGCGGAGATGATATGACCAAGATAAAGAACTTCATCAAGCCAGAACTCACATTTGGAAAACTTCGCATAGAATTGATGCTCTCTGAGCTTGTCGAGCACCAATCGCAAATGTTTGGCATGATCCTGCTTGTTCTTGGAGAAGACCAAAATATCATCGAGATACACCAAGACGAAATCATTGGTGTAGGGGTTGAAGATAAAGTTCATCATGCGAGAGAAAGTTGGAGGAGCATTGACAAGGCCGAAAGACATGACAGCATATTCATAAGAACCAAAGCTTGTTCTGAATGCTATCTTGGGAATATCTTGTTCACGAATGCGAATCTGATGATAACCCATACGAAGGTCAAGCTTGGAGAATACTTTGGCACCTTTGAGTTGCTCGAAAAGCTCATTGATGTTGGGAAGTGGATACTTGTTCTTGATTGTCTTCTTGTTCAATGGACGGTAATCAACACAAAGTCGGTCCGTGCCATCCTTCTTCTGGACAAAAAGAACTCCACATCCCCATGGAGATGAACTCGGTCTGATCAAGCCCAGACGCTCTTGTTCATCGAGCTGCTTCTTCAATTCTTTCAGCTCCTTGGGTCCAAGCTTGTAAGGACGCTTGCAAACAGGTTCAGTGCCAGGCTCAAGATCGATAACAAATTCGACTGGCCGATGAGGAGGCATACCCGGAAGCTCTTCTGGAAAGACATCTTGGCACTCACAAACGACTGGAATTTGCGAGATAGCATCCAATTCGCCCTTCTCATTGAGAGAAAACAACCGAATGGTTTCATCACGAGCGGCATAGATGATAACATCCTCAGAAGAGTGTGTCAATTGAATCTGCCTGGCAGCACAATCAAGTTGAGCCTTGTGCTGAGAAAGCCAGTCCATCCCAAGAATTAGATCAATATCAGAGTCGCCAAGAACCATTGGAGAAGATAGAAATCTATAGTCGCCCATCTTGATAGAAACATCCGGAGCCATCATCTTGGTGTTCATGAATAAACCCGGAGAGGAAACCGCTATCGGCTTAGGCAGATCAACAGTATGCAAATCGTGCATGGATGCAAAAGGCTTTGATATGAATGAAATAGAAGCACCCGTATCAAATAAAACTTTTGCAGGAATATCATTAACTGGAAGATTACCCATAATCACATCAGTAGATTCCTCTGCTTGCGCTGCATTCATCATGTTCACCTTTGCAGACTTGGGATTATGCTTGACCACTGCATTGCTTGAAGACCTCACAGGAGGAGGAGGAGGAAGGCGCCTTTGGTTTAAGCATTTGTTCGCATAGTGACCCTTCTGCTGGCACTTGTTGCAGGTCACCTCTGAGAGCGGACGGTGATAAGGAGCATTTGACCTTGGAGCTTGAGGCTGAGACTTGTTCTGGTAGCTTGGGTTGGGTGGGTGGGACGATCCACGACCACATGAGTTCTTCTGCTGATAAGGCTGACGGAATGGAGGAGGAGGAAGGTAGAACTTTTGCTGCTTAGCTGCGCCTTGAGAGGAAGAAGAAGACTGAGCTGCATCCCTGATTCTTTTCTTAGAAGCCTCACACTTGAGCTGAGCACCTTCTTGCTTGAGTGCCATATTGTAGAATTGATCAAACTGAGTAGGCTCAACAAGAACGAGAGCTAACTGCAGATCCTCTCTAAGGCCACCTCTGAACTGATAGATCATACTCTTTTCGTCAGGAACGTCTTGTTTAGCGAAGCGAGCAAGTTTCTGAAACTGTATGTTGTATTCGTACACTGACATGTTTCCTTGCTTGAGATTGCGGAACTCCTCACGCTTGCTCTCAACAACACTGGTAGGAATGTGGTGAGCTTTAAAGTCCCGACAGAAATCAGTCCAAGTAATCACTCGACCACCTCTGGAATCCTTGTATTGCTGGAACCAATCAGCTGCGTGATCCTTGAGCTGAAAAGACGCGAACTTGACGTAGTCCTCAGGTCTGACATTGCTGCATTCGAAATGCTTGTTGATATCCACGAGCCAATCGTCGGCGTCTGTGGCCTCGGCACAGTAGCTGAAAGACTTTGGCTGATTTGCAAGGAATTGGTTGAGTGTAGGAAACTGAGGCTGATGGTAGAACTGCCCTTGACCTTGATTCCCTTGGTTGCCTTGGCCTTGGTTACGCTCTCGCATCAGCTGAATCAACAACTGAGCGTTGGCGTTAGTGGTTGCCATCAAAGTTTGCCATGCCTCCGGAGGCGGAGGTGGAGGTGGAGGGTTCGCCTGACTCCCATCACTGCGTTCCGGATTCTGACGCGTAGGCGGAGCCATCCTGAAGAGGGTGACATCCGTTAGCATCTTGATAGACAGATAGACAAGTTGAATCAACGGATAGAAATTGCAACATATAGTCTTCACAATAAACATTCAAAATAGGGATGAACGAATGAATTCCAAAGTAAACATCACGTCCATTAAGGTGAGAAGCCACTTGATAAGAGATTGATGAATGAAAATAAAAACAAGGTATGAATGGAACAAATAAGTGGTAAGGATTACCCAATCACAAACCAAATATCTGCGGAAGAAATGCTAGAGCTACTTGAATCCCACCTATAAACTCCCGAAACTTTCCGGTTATGCAATCAGGTGTTGGGGATACAGGGGAAGCAATATATCTCACCCAAACTAACAATCCCTACATCCAGCTGTATCCATCCTTCAACACATAACCAAGAAACCTTCGGAAATCGTGTACCTCAACCTTCGAAAATCATCCGTTATACGAGTCATGGCAATACTCCCGTACTCACCTCAGTACTGGGTTAGCGGGGTTATCTCACCAACGAACTGCATAAAAGAGATTTTTGATGTCGGCGTACTAAACTCAGGTATTCCAGAACTGCAACGATAAAATTATGACGACAACACCTCAGAGCTCAACTCCCCGGGACACTTCCACTAAACCCCTGACAGGAGGCACCAAGACAATGTTCTCATCATAAAACCATCGGAATGATTCCAAGATACCCGCGTGATCCTAAATTTTTTTTTAGTGAAATTTGAGGAGAGGAAAGTCAAAACTTCTGCGTCAGGATGCCTCACCAGAGCGACGAAGGGACTGAGGAGTAAAAAGAATTCCTAACTCTCCGATATATATAATCTTAAATGACTCAAAACATTTTTCTAGACACAACTCGGCCGCTAAAAACGATCAAGCAGTGGGGGCTCCTAAGGTCGGGGATGGCTCTGATTACCAACTTGTAACGCCCTCGATGCGGCTATATCTCCCACGTGTCGAAGCACGACTTAGAGGCATAACCGCATTGAAAGCAATGTCGCACGTGAGGTAATCTTCGCACAATCCATGTAATACATAAGGGAAAAGATACATAGTCGGCTTACAGTCGCCACTTCACACAATACATAAATAAACATCCATCATTCAGTTTACAATCAAGGTCCGACTACGGAACCAAAATAAAAGAAGACTACCCCAAATGCAACACAGATCCCCGATCTCCCCAACTGGGCTCCACTACTGATCGTCTGGAAATGAAACATAGTAATGACCAAGGGCCTCATCAAATTCCCACTTCAGCTCAGTTGCGCCCTCTGCGCTGGTATCATCGGTACCTGCATCTGTTTTGGTAGAATCTGTGAGCCACGGGGACTCAGCAATCTCACACCCGCGAGATCAAGACTATTTAAGCTTAAGGGAAGGCTGGTGTAATGAGGTGGAGCTGCAGCAAGCGACTAGCATATATGGTGGCTACGATCGCAAAAGAGAGCGAGAAGAGAAGCAAGGCACGGTCGTGAAGCTAGTAGCGATCAAGAAGTGATCCTGCAACTACTTACGTCAAACATAACTCCAACACCGTGTTCACTTCCCGGACTCCGCCGAGAAGAGACCATCACGGTAACACACTCGGTTGATGTATTTTAATTAAGGTCAACTTCGGGTTTTCTACAACCGGACATTAACAAATTCCCATCTGCCACATAACCGCGGGCACGGCTCTCGAAAGTTTATACCCTGCAGGGGTGTCCCAACTTAGCCCATGACAAGCTCTCGCGATCAACGAAGGAATAGACCTTCTCCCGAGACACTCCGATCAGACTCGGTATCCCGGTACATCAAGACATTTCGACAATGGTAAAACAAGACCAGCAAAGCCGCCCGATGTGCCGACAAATCCCGATAGGAGCTGCACATATCTCGTTCTCAGGGCACACAGGATGAGCAAGACGACGGGTTGGCATAGACCCTGGTTGCCCAGGGGGCGCCGGACATCGCTCAGGTTGGACCAACACTCGAAGGAGCACTGGCCCGGGGGGGGGGGTAAAATAAAGATGACCCTCGGGCTCCGGAAACCCAAGGGAAAAAGGGCTAGGTGAGGCAAATGGTAAAACCAAGGTTGGGCCTTGCTGGACAAGTTTTATTCAAAGCGAACTGTCAGGGGGGTCCCATAAATCACCCGACCGCGTAAGGAACGCAAAATCCGGGAACATAACACCGGTATGACGGAAACTAGGGCGGCAAGAGTGGAACAAAACACCAGGCATAAGGCCGAGTCTTCCACCCTTTACCAAGTATATAGATGCATTAATTAAAACAATAGATATTGTGATATCCCAAAATATCCGTGTTCCGACCAGGAACAAACTTCATCTTCACCTGCAACTAGCAACGCTATAAGAGGGGCTGAGCAAAGCGGTAACATAGCCAAACAACGGTTTGCTAGGACATGGATGGTTAGAGGTTGACATGGCAATATGGGTGGCATGATATAGCAAGTGGTAGGTATCGCAGCATAGGCATAGCAAAAGAGCGAGCATCTAGCAAGCAAAGATAGAAGTGATATCGAAGGTATGGTCATCTTGCCTGCAAGGTTCTCAGAGTTGTCGAAGGCTTCATCCTCGTAGGCGTTCTCAACAGGTTCCTCATACATGTACTCGTCTCCCGGCTCTACCCAAAGCAAGAACACAAGCAACGGAACCACAATCAAACAAGGAACAATGCACAAGCAATATGATGCAAAACATGACATGCTATCCGAGAAGTGATATGCAATGCATATGTGTGCTCCGGGAGGAGAATGATGAACCGGGCATCAACTTGGCAAACCAAGTATGCCGCTAGAAAGATGGGATGATTTCGGTTGAAATCGATATAAAGATCACCGGAATAGGATGCACGGTTTGCAAATGGCAAGCAAAACAATAATGGCATAAATCTGCGTTTAACAACACGATGCTACTTAGCATGCAACAAGAAACTATGCTACAGCAGCCCAACATAAAAACAAAGCATATGGCAATGATCTACAGGAGATGCTTAACAAAAGAGGAACATTGAGCCACGGCTAAATCACATCATAACAGGTTCAAACAAGCATGGTGAAAGTGCAAAAAAATATCAGGTTCACAGACTTAGTGAAAATACCAGTATGCCAGAAATTAACATCAGGAAGGCATGTTTAGAGCAAGCAAACGACATGCTACAGGAACTTATAATAGCAAAACAAGGCATGACATGATTCTACTCAAAGCATAGATCAATAGTCCCTTACTGACCATAAGCCAAAAAGGACTAGAGGATATGATGGCACCCATGTAAATATAGCAAGTTTTATTACAGATCTCAGACTTAGCAGAAAAACTGGACATGGCAAAAACAGATTCAACATGGCATCTTCGTGAGCTTGATGCACTCACTACAGAGCATCTCATGATAAACTAAGCATACACCCATCAAGAAGACATGGCATAGAAGCTATACATGGCAAGAACAACATCATAGCATACACGGATCAACTACAACGACCTCGTGAAAATTGAATCTCATGCGAACAATCTGCCAGGAAACATTTTCAAGCAAAAGTAGAGCACGAAAATGACATGCTAGACTACTCCATAAATGCCAACAAAGGCATGGATGGATAGAGCACATCCATATGTTCAAAACACCCTTACTGATCATGCTCAAAAAGGGCATAGATCTCTCTGTAACAACATGAACATATGGCATAAAAATAACAGCAGGACAAGACTTAGTGAAAACACTAAGTTCCTGAAATCAGCAACATTATCATCCCTAGTTTGCATGCTTGTTCTAGTCACCACATAACTCACAAAAATACATGGCATACACCCCTGGAAAGATGGCATGGCATAGTTTAACACACATGTAGGACTCAAGTTCATAAGGTGCACACATAAATCATGGCAAAAATGACAAAAGAGCTCGTGCTGATAAGATTCTGGAACTAACGATCAAGATGAACTCAAATGCAAATGATGCAATGGAATGAAATGATGTACTCTTCGAGACGAACAATTTGACATATTATACGCACGAAAAGGAGTTACGGGTGCGAAGATGTGATGCGGTGAACATGTGATGATTTTATCACACGAAAATGACTTAGAGAAAAACGAGGGGGAGAGAGAAAAGTCAACCGCAGCGGTGCCCGATCGGATCTGGCCGGAGTCGCTGCTCGAGGTCGCCGGAGTCGACGGCGGCTGGAGCGCTGGAGGCGGGGGGAGGCGCGGCCGGGCTGGAGAGGAAGGAGAGGCCGGAGGGGACCGGCGGCGGAGGGCGAGGCCGGGCGTGGCCGGGCAGCGCGGGGCGCGGCGGCGGCCAGAACGGCGGCGGGGCGGAGCCGCGGGGCCGGCGGCGCGCGGCGGCGGCGGAAGCCGGAGGCGGC
>NC_041383.1:713582204-713698293 GCF_002162155.2 Triticum dicoccoides
GCGGGCCGCGGGGGCCGGCTGCGGGCCGGGCGGGCCTGGCGCGGCCGGCGGCGGTGGGCGGCGGCGGAGCCCACGTGGCGCGGCCCGATTGGCTGCGGGCGGCGGTGGACGTGTCCGGCGCGGGCGGACGATGTCCGGCGCGCGGAGAGGACGAATTTCTAGGGTTTCATCCGGATTTTCGGGGGAGGGGTCTTTAAATAGGCATAGAGGGAGATAGGAGAGTCCAAATGGGATGCGGTTTTCGCCCACACGATCGTGATCGAACGACCGAGAGCATGGAAGGGAGTTAGATGGGTTATTGGGCTGTTTTGGAGGGGTGTTGGGCTGCAACTTAAAAGAGGCCTTTGCGAGAGTGCGGTTAACCGTTGGAGTACCAAACGAGCTCCAAATGACCCGAAACTTGACAGGTGGTCTACCGGTGCTATACCAGGGCCACTTGGCAAGGCTCGGTCCATTCCGAGAATGTTCAACACCCGCACACAGAAAAATGTAAAAGGGGACGCCGGGGAACATAGGAGTGCCGGATTGCAAAACGGACAACGGGGAAAAAGCTCGGAATCATGAGACGAACACATATGCAAATGAGATGCACATGATGACATGATATGAGATGCATGACGTGGACAAAATGCAAAACGACAACAAAACCCAACCACGGAGGGAATATCATAGCACATATCCGAAAATGGCAAGAGTTGGAGTTACAAATATGGAAAGATACATCCGGGGTGTTACACTACCGCAGGGCACGATTCATTGTGCTTCCTCGACGCATACTCCGGATACCATCAAATCAAGATGGCGGAACCAGACCAATCCGCAATAGCATTCATTACTCCATATGGACCATTCTGCTTCAACACAATGCCCTTCGGACTCAAGAACGCTGGCGCAACATATCAGCGCATGATTGAGACATGTCTGGCAACCCAGATCGGCAAAACAGTGGAGGCATACATAGACGATGTGGTCGTTAAGACCAAACACGTTGAAACTCTAGTAGACGATTTGAGGCTGACATTCGACAACCTCCGAGCATATGACATTAAGCTCAACCCGGAAAAATGCGTTTTTGGCGTACCAGCCGGAAAGCTCTTGGGCTTCATTGTATCCGGTAGAGGAATTGAAGCAAACCCAGCCAAGATCCGAGCTCTGTCACAGTTGGATATCCCAAAAGACCTCAAACAAATACAAAAATTGACTGGATGCATAGCGGCTCTAAGCCGCTTCATCTCCCGTTTGGGAGAAAAGGCATTGCCCCTCTATCGCCTCCTCCGGCGCACCGAACACTTCGAATGGACGGATGCTGCCATGGCCGGACTCGAAGAAATAAAGGCCATATTGGCAACAAATCCAGTTCTGGCCACACCCAACTTGGGCGAACCAATGTTGTTATATATCGCGGCAACACATCAAGTTGTAAGCGCGGTGCTCGTCGTCGAACGAGAAACAGAAGGACACAAATTCCCTCTTCAAAAACTAGTGTACTACGTATCCATTGTCTTAACTCCATGCAAGTCCCGGTATCCACATTATCAAAAGATAGCGTACGCGATGTTCATGGCATCCCGGAAGCTGCAACACTACTTTCAAGAGTGCTCGATAACAGTGGCCTCCGAAGTTCCTCTCAACGACATTATAAACAACCGCGACGCGACAGGCAGGATTGCAAAATGGGCCATTGAGCTCTTACCATTCGACATAACCTACAAACCACGACGAGCTATAAAGTCACAAGTTTTGGCCGACTTCATCGCCGAATGGACCGAAGCTGAACTCCCTAAAGAGTACGGCGCATACTCCAATTGGATCATGCATTTCGACGGCTCCAAAATGTTGGCCGGCTTGGGGGCTGGCGTCGTATTGACGTCCCCAACCGGAGACACAGTCCAATACGTACTTCAGATAATGTACACGGACTGCAACAATGCAGCCGAATATGAGGCCCTTCTACATGGTCTCCGGATGGCAATCTCCATGGGTATTGAACGCCTAGAGGTGCACACGGATTCAAACCTTGCAATATCCCAAGTAAATGGAGACTTTGACGCCAAGGATCCGAAAATGGTAGCCTATCGTAACGCCGTCTTAAAAATGTTAGCTCGGTTCGAAGGACTCGAATTCCACCATGTAGCCCGGGATAATAACCAGGCGGCCGACGTGTTGGCACGCATTGGTGCAAAGCGCGACGCCATCCCTCCAAACATCTTCCTGGAGCGGCTTTTTAAGCCATCCGTATTATGGGAAGAGGAGTCCAGAAACAACAACCCGGAACCAACCGCACCGCCCAACACTAAACATTCTGACACAATCGGTGGCTCAGCCAATGAAATAACACCTTCAGCCCACAAAATAATGGCAGTCATTGCCCCGTGGACGGAACCATTCCTAGCCTACTTAATTAGGCAGGAACTTCTCGAAGACCAAAACGAGGCCCGCTGCATAGTTCGGCGATCTAAAGCCTACAAGCTCCATGAGGGAGAGCTTTATAAGAAAAGCACAACCGGAGTCCTTCAAAGGTGCATCTTCGAAGAGGAAGGGCGGAATCTTCTGGCTGAAATTCACGCCGGACTCGGCGGGCACCACGCCGCAGCCCAGGCCCTTGTGGGCAAGGCCTTCCGTACAGGATTTTATTGGCCAACTGCCCGGGCAGATGCTCAGGACTTAGTCCAACGATGCGTTGGTTGCCAGCTCTTTGCTAATCAAAGCCACATGCCACCCACCGCCCTCAAAACTATACCCATCACCTGGCCGTTCGTGGTCTGGGGGCTTGACATGGCTGGACCCCTTAAAGGGGGAACCCACAAGAAAAAATACCTATTGGTCATGGTGGATAAATTCACCAAATGGATAGAGGCCAAGACGGTTAAAACGGCCGAACCCGGACCTGCGATAGACTTCATATCTGGGGTAGTACACCGTTATGGCGTCCCCCACAGCGTCATCACTGATAACGACACGAACTTCACGGTCGACGAGGTTAAACTCTGGTGCAAAAACATGGGCATCAAGCTCGACTACGCTTCAGTCTATCACCCTCAAACTAACGGTCAAGTCGAACGAGCAAATGGTGTAATCATGAGCGGCATTAAACCCAGGTTAGTGCGGTCCCTCACGGAATCTAACACGCACTGGGTGGAGGAGCTCGACTCCGTACCCTGGGGGCTGCGGACCACGCCAAATCGCACCACCGGATTCACACCATTTTTTATGGTATACGGTGCAGAGGCAGTTTTGCCCTGCGATATAATTCATGACTCACGTCGCATGCGCATGTACGAAGAAAGAGAAGCCGAGTTGGATCGGCAGGACAATTTGGACGCATTGGAGGAGGAGCGCGACGTGGCAAAGGCTCGTTCCACATTCTATCAGCAGTAGGCTCGAAGATATCAAAGCAGAGAAGTACGGGCCAAAACTTACAATGTTGGCGAACTAGTTCTACGCCTGCCAGACAAGAAAAAGGACAAACTCAAGCCCAAGTGGGAAGGTCCCTTCATCATCGATCAAGTCCCGACTGGCGGAGCATACCGTCTACGAAACGCATCGAACAACCGACTCGAGCCGAACCCATGGAACGCAGCCCGCCTCCGAAGATTCTACGCCTAGCGCCGGACTCAGAGTTCGTCTCCTTCCTCCGTCCACATTTTAAACTTTAGCTGTATTTGGTTTCTCTCTTCCTTCCTCCCTTTTTCGTAAAGCCTTTGTTGGCTGATCTGCGCATTTTTGCACACACTTGACGTGCTGCTCGCACTCATTATACCTGGGGGCTTCTTTAACAGAAGCTTATTTATACGGGCTTCATGCCCAACACATGCGTCACACTTCCGCATGTACCTTTTATTCACCATTATATGCATCGATATGACTTAAGTATTGGCCAAGCTGGGTTTCCTGGCTCCTGTGCTTACCCCTACGTTCCCGATTGTTCGGCTAGGAGGTAAAGGGAGCACCTCTGCGATTGTTACTGCCGGGTCAGCTGGATGTGTACCTCAGACTGGGTGAAGCCGAAAGCTAGCGTTCTTAAGGGAATATTCGGTCGGTGACTTGAAAGAGGATTTCTTACTTATTTATTTATCTGCCCCCAGATGCTTTTCTGCTCTTTTCGCAGTCCGGACATGCACTTTAGGGCATGCCTCCCATGGAAAGGAACCCCTAACGGAACTATTCTCTTTGGAAGATGTTTCTCACTAACCATGTAATATAACATAACTAGTTTGGCACTTGTCTGATAAAGCACTAATGACCCCTACGCCTGGTCTCCATGCAGCAGCTCGGGAAGTAGGTCACCTGTTGAACCAGACATTTCCTCCGCAGGACGACCTGTGAGCACACCTACAGACACATTTCTGTCAATCGACTTCCTCGCCGAACTCTTCCTTTCAAAAGAGTTTGCTCAAGCACTTACTGTAATACCGCGACGAAGCCGCCGACTCTCCTTCACGGAGTCAGACAGCTGGACCCGAACATCTTTCAGTTCTTCGCCCAGCTAGGTGTTGGCATCTTGGAGTTCATTCCTCTCCTGCTGCACCCTCATAAGCACCTTCTCGCCGGCCTTCAATTGGCGCAATAGATGTTGCTTGTCTGAATCTAGTCCGGCACCATCTGCAATATTATTGTCAGACTTATACACATGCCGCACTTCATAAACTACTTATCTTTTTAAAATATGTGTTACCAGAGGGGGTCTCTGTGGCTCCCCCTACGGCGGCTAGTGCGGCCTCAAGTTGGGCTTTGCACTCTTGAAGCTCCTGGGACAGGTGGGTATTCTTATCCGTAAGATCCTGCATTACAAATGATCCTTAAATCAGTTATTCTAACTATTTTAAGTCTCGGGGCTACTGGCATATATAACTATTAAAATCCCTTACACGTATGTCTTTCACATACTGCTCCGTGGCTCTGGTTAAACCATCTTGAGCGGCACGGAGGTGCGCGTCTCCCGCATTAAAGGCATTCAACGCCTCCGGGGAGAAACACGCGTCACGAAGAACTGTCCGGCGGCGCCTGTGATTCATGGCGCTCTCCACCTCAGACCTGGTGGCGGACAACCTGTCGGCATCCTCCGTTGGAGGAGCATCTGGCTCACGCCTTGCGTTCACCTCCCCCTCCGGACCAGGTGTTGGAGCCTGGCTGGCGGAGGCTTGGTTGGCAACCTCTCCGGGCATAGTCCGGCGAGCGCTCTTTCTCCTGGAA
Source organism: Triticum dicoccoides (assembly GCF_002162155.2). Taxonomy (NCBI): domain Eukaryota; kingdom Viridiplantae; phylum Streptophyta; class Magnoliopsida; order Poales; family Poaceae; genus Triticum; species Triticum dicoccoides. Next base: position 713,587,398 of record NC_041383.1, read on the forward strand.
AAGTCATGAGCATTAATATACCTCCCGGGAATCTTTCCCTTAAAAACGGTGGCGTGCCATACCGTTGCGGCGATGTTTCGATTCGCGCCGCACTCCTCTTCCGCCTGCTGGGCCGAACTGACCCTTGTTGGTCAGCCGCCGCGGGTTCGGCTTCCCGCCTTAAAGGCACCTCCTGCGAGGCACCGTTGGTGTACGGTGGTCAGAAATAAGCATGGATGAAGTAATGGTGCCAGGACTCCGGTCATAGTTACCTGGGAATCCGTAGATAAACCGGGGTAGTCAGCCGTAATGGCGACTAAAGCATTGTCCATGCTAAGTTGGTGGAACACCCCGTCAATCAGCTCCACCTCTATGTCCGGATCCTCTTCGGAGGCCGGATCAAGGGATCTTCCCGGATCCTCGGGTTGTGGAGTCGGGCTGTGTATGCCCTCCACATCCCAGCGCAGTTCCTGCGTCGAAATCACAAAGTAAGACACTTAACTTTGGAAGCACGGATCGGATAGATAAACCTCCGCTTACCCAACTCCGAGGGTTATTCATGGAGAATCCATTCAATGGACTCGTGCGGAGGAAGTCCTCTTTCTCCCCCTTGTACAAGCCGGACAGGATCTTCGCCAGATCGGCAGCCGATCCCGGCCCCTTGCGGCCATGACGGGTGGCGTCATTCTCCCCGTTGAAATCCCACATGGGGTGGCCCCTATATTGGAGCGGCTGCACCCCTCTCATAATGCACGTGGCCATGACTCCAATCATGGTCAATCCGGAATGAGCCAGTAACCTTATTCGGCCCATCAGATATTGGACGCTCCTATCATCCTCCCGTTGAGGGCTCCGCGGGCGCCAACTCAGGCGTTTCTTCAGAGGAGTGTTGCTGAACTCCGGGAGGCCGATCCGAACTGGGTTCGGCAGCGGGGCGTCTTCCATATAAAACCATTCCGAAGGCCAGTCTTCGGACGCCTTCTTCGGGGTTCCGGATAAGTATCCGGTCCCGGCGATGCGCCATATTTCGGCTCCTCCCACTTGATATATCGACCCCTCGTGAGAACGGGGTACGAGGCAAAACAATCTCTTCCACAGCGCAAAATGGGCCTCGATGCCCAAGAACAGCTCGCAAAGGGCTACAAAGCCCGCGGTGTGCAAGATGGAGGCAGGTGTAAGGTGGTGAAGCTGGAGCCCGTAGAACTCCAGGAGCCCCCGGAGAAACGGATGTATGGGAAATCCGAGTCCCCTTACTAGATAAGGGACGAAGCATACCCGCTCTCCTTTGGAGGGATTGGGGGTGCTCTCCGCCTGCTTTCCACCTTTGTAGGTCGCCAGTCCGGCTCAAACCGGAACCATGAAGGCTGGGGGAAGGTATGCCTCTGCTTGGAGCGTCACCAGCTCGCTGTGCGGGACTGAACATCTCCTCCAATCTCCTGGCTGAGGGCTGGGAGCGCGAGAGGAGGAGCCGCGTCGACTGTCCATGATGGAGTGGATTTTTGTCAGAGGCGCTTCGATGAGTACTCGCGAAAGGAGGATGGTGTGATTCGGATCTAGATCCTTGCCACTCTTATAGGCAGCTTATTCGCGTAGCTAGGGGGTAAAACGTAAAAATACTCTGGCTTTTCGCATTCATGCGACACGTGGAAGAGGGCCATTATTGGACATGGAAGCCAAGGAGCGCAACATTTATAAGGAAGCCGGACACTATTCGGCAAGCACATGGAATTTGGAGGAGAACCCGCCTTGCAACGCCGAAGACAATATACATGCCGGACTCATCGTCATTGAAGCCTGGTTCAGGGGCTACTGAGGGAGTCCTGGACTAGGGGGTGTCCGGATAGCCGAACTATCATCATTGGCCGGACTCCAAGACTATGAAGATACAAGATTGAAGACTTCGTCCCGTGTCCGGATGGGACTTTCCTTGGCGTGGAAGGCAAGCTTGGCAATACGGATATGTAGATCTCCTACCATTGTAACCGACTCTATGTAACCCTAGCCCTCTCCGGTGTCTATATAAACTGGAGGGTTTTAGTCCATAGGACGAACAACAATCATACCATAGGCTAGCTTCTAGGGTTTAGCCTCCTTGATCTCGTGGTAGATCTACTCTTGTACTACACATATCATCAATATCAATCAAGCAGGAGTAGGGTTTTACCTCCATCGAGAGGGCCCGAACCTGGGTAAAAACATCGTGTCCCTTGTCTCCTGTTACCATCCGCCTAGACGCACAGTTCGGGACCCCCTACCCGAGATCCGCCGGTTTTGACACCGACACCCATGTTTGGCCAATCGATCATACGGCCCGTATAAGGCCCATTGATGATACGACCCGCAGAAGGCCCATTGTTTCTACGGAACGTAGAAGGCCCATTGTTTCTATGGCCCGTAGAAGGCCCACTGTTTCTACGGCCAGTAGGAGGCCCAGTGTCACTACAGTAAATATTAGCCCATGGTTATTGTGGCCTAGTTTTAAAAAATAGGTTATTGCAGCCACTAGCTAACCGCGGAAAAAGAACTACAATGACTACAAGCAAACAAAGAAACAAGACAACAAGGAAATAAATAAGCAAGCAACTAACGCTAGGCTATCACGGCTATTACACATATTACATCCACTGGGCATCAAAGTTCGCCACCAGTGCAAATATAGGGAACAAAGCAGCATATCATATACACTAGTTGTCAAAGTTGGCGACCAGCGCAAATAAACATCGCAGCAAAACAAATCCAGAACTGAAACCACTTCAGAAGATCTCAAGAAACAATATCCTGGGTACCCATAATGCTGGCAAGATGCTTAGAAAGCTTATTAACTTTCTCTTATTTGGCGCTTAAATCCTCCAGCGCTTGTTGTTGCACCAGAAAATATGCATCTGAATTCTGCAGGGACTTCCTCAGCCCTTCAGCTTCTTGTCGCAGCACATCTGATCGATGTCTTTCAACTTGAAGTTGAGACTCAACAAGACGAACTGATTCAGGCAGCGAGTTCGAAGAGCTTGTGCCTGCAGTAGTGGCCAGTAACTCGAACACTACATCAAGACAAGACTTTGGGGTTCCCTCACTGTCGTCAAGATAGTTTTTATCAGCTTTCTTGGAGACCAACATGGATGTCTCACTATCTTGAACCTTATCTGCATTATTTCCTTTACCATTGGATAACGCGGTACTGTTCTCCAATATTTTGTCCGCATTCTAAAAGAGAAACGAGCAGACACATCACATGTTTACCATGTTGTATATGAAACTCATTTTAGTAAATGAGTTCAGTAGTAAAGTGGATAGGATAACAGCATGAAACAAACATATATCTATGTACCATGGTCACTTTATGGTCTATATCATTCTAGTTTTTGTTGACAAATCAAGATAGAGACATAGTTCAAATAATATTTGTTCAAGACAAATCAGAATAGACAGAATATAAGTGTGGGTAACTATAGAGCAATAACAACACTTGTAATGTGCATGACATGAGAACATAACTGTTTATTCAATTGAAACTAAAATCAACATAGAGCAGGTTACAACAGCAAACCAGTTAAAGAAACAGGTTGAAAACATACCTGTTGCGCCATTGGAGTTTCAATTCCATCCTTTAAATTTGAAAATAGTTGGTATGAGTAAATACAGTAATGCAAGAGAAAAGGAGTATGAACCATAGCTACAGAACCTGACCTGAGAACAAATCTTCTTCTCCTTTAAGCGCTGAGTTAGGATTCGGAGTGGTGGTCCTCGTGCTTTGGGCACTGCAGTTCCCTTACTATCTGCCGGGGTTGGGGTTAGAAGGGGTGTAGCTGGTTCTCTGTCCGACTGGGTAGGGTTACAATCTGCGAGAGTCTGGGTTATGTGTGGTGGATGTGGTCCTTGGGCAAGTACAACCGTGGTTCTATCTGCATCAACTGGTAGCACTATCTTTTCTGAAGACCGTATTGTTACTCCCTTAGATACTGCCATCACGCTCTCCAATTCAAATGGCTGATAAACAAGAAAAGTAATTGTAAGTATAGACATTGTATGATAGACAGGTGCAATGGATAGTGGGGAATAAAAGAGGGCATGAAATAATTCATATTTATGTTGTCTAACAAAACAGGATAGCATGACACAATTTCACATATATGATGGCTAACTAAACAGGATAGCATGGCACAATTTCACATTATGATGGCTAACTAAAAAAGATGGAAAGACATAGTTCAAAATATGAGACTATGTAAACAGGATGACATGACATAACTATATTGTCGGATTTCGGGTTCCGGCAGACCCTTGAGGTTCGAACACTGGGGTGCGCGTGGAGATCTCGCCCACTACCTACCTGCACCCCACCACCACGCTAGGATCTAAGCTATCAAAGGAACAACACAAGAGACACAAGTTTTATACTGGTTCGGGCCACCATTGCGGTGTAATACCCTACTCCAGTGTATGGTGTGGTGGATTGCCTCTTGGGCTGATGATGAACAATACAAGGAAGAACAACCTCGCGAGGGTCTGTTCTTGGCTGGTGCGATGAACTACTAGGGGGAGTTCACTCGCCTCTCTCTCTCTGGTTGCTCTCTAGATGTTGCTCAAGATGCCTCTACCCTGTGGGTGGCTAGTCCTATTTATAGGCAAAGGCCCTGGGCCTCTTCCCAAATATTGAGCGGGAAGGGCGCCAACAATTGGCCATTTTGAAGGGGAACATCTGGTACACTTATCCTGACTAAAGTTGGTCCTCGCCTGTCAAAGGCTCTGGTGGTGACGCCGGCTTGGGCTCCACGATGACCTCCATCCTGCCGTTGGGCGAGTCTTGGTCTCGTTGCACCAAATGGATGCATTTGCTTGATGCTCTCACCTGCGCTTGCTCCCTTTGCACCAAAGAGGAAATGAGGACACTGCGCGGGCTGGCGCTCGCCTGGCGCCCTTGGTCGTCATGGCTTGCGTCATGGGCACCTCGCGAGGTACCCCGCCTTGATCTCTCCGCCTCCTCGCGAACCAGCCTGACGAGGCCGCGCCTGAGGAAGCTCCTTGTCGTCCGCCCCGCGAGGCTTGGCCCCTGGCGAGGGTCTTGAGCTCGTGTTGATGAAGATGGGCCGTGCTGGGCCCCTTTGAGCCACGCCATAGGCTGCAGGCAGGCAAGTCTGGGGACCCTCGTTCCCAGAACGCCGACATATATAATGTGTTTATTAAATAGGTTGGCATGCCGTAATTCACATACATTCACGGATAGAATTCCATAATTCAAAATATGATGATTGTAAACACTAAATAGGATGAGATGATATAACTATATGATGTCTTTATGAAATGGGTTGCCATGCCATAATTCAGATAGATGATGTGTATGTACTATGTAAACATGATGACATGATATAATTCAAATATATGATTTATATAGTAAGCAAGTAAGCAGATGGCAATCCATATATGATGTAAAAACTAAGCAATGCAAGACAACATGCATGACATGGGTAATATAACCCTGCCAAGTTTGAGCATAGACCTCAGGGGGAAATAGGACTGGTCATCAGTCTCTGAATCCTCCTCTGAGGAGCTCTCTGTAACCAGCAAGATGTTTGCTTCAGCAGGTAGCATTGTCTGCTCTGAATACCTTGTTTTCACTCCAGATACTTCCATCACCGCTTCAAATGGCTGATGCACAGGAAGAGTAGTTGAATATACAAACGTTGTCGACAAATGGAACACGTAATACAAAAAAATGATAGCATGATATAATCCACATACATGATGATTGGCTAAACAGCATGGCATTGCATAATTCACATATATAATGTCTTTGCAACAAGATAGCATTGTATAATTCACATATATAATGTCTTGCAACAAGATGACAATGCATAATTCACATATATGGTAATTAGACACTGAACAAGTGGCATTCACACAAAGAATGTCTAAACTAATCAAATGACATAGCAATGCGAGACACCATACGCACGATATGAGCAACATAACCCTGCCAAGTTAGAGCATACACCTCGGGGGGGGGGGGAATAGGACTGGTCATCTGTCTCTGAATCCTCCTCTGAGGAGCTATCTGTAACCAGCGAGATATGCGCTTCGTCAGATAGCATAGTCTGCTCTGAAGACCTTGTTTTCACTCCAGAATTTGCCATCACCGTGTCAAATGGCTGATGCACACAAAGAGCAGTTGAATGTACTAACATTGTTGACAAATGTAATATGTAATGAAAAAAAAGGATGGCCTGATATAATTTACATATAAGATAACTGGCTAAGCTGGATGGCATTGCAAAATTCACCTATATGATGCCTGGCTAAACAAGATGGTGTTGCATAATTCACATAAACGATGAATAAACTAAACAGATGGCATTCGCACAAAGGATGTCTGAGGGAGTCCTGGACTAGGGGGTGTCCGGATAGCCGAACTATCATCTTTGGCCGGACTCCTAGGCTATGAAGATACAAGATTGAAGACTCCGTCCCATGTCCGGATGGGACTTTCCTTGGCGTGGAAGGCAAGCTTGGCGATACGGATACGTAGATCTCCTACCATTGTAACCGACTCTATGTAACCCTAGCCCTCTCCGGTGTCTATATGAACTGGAGGGTTTTAGTCCGTTGGACAAACAACAATCATACCATAGGCTAGCTTCTAGGGTTTATCCTCCTTGATCTCGTGGTAGATCTACTCTTGTACTACCCATATCATCAATATTAATCAAGCAGGAGTAGGGTTTTACCTCCACCGAGAGGGCCCGAACCTGGGTAAAAACATCGTGTCCCTTGTCTCCTGTTATCATCCGCCTAGACGCACAGTTCGGGACCCCCTACCCAAGATCCGCCGGTTTTGACACCGACATTGGTGCTTTCATTGAGAGTTCCTCTGTGCCGTCGCCATCAGGAAGGATGCCTCGTCCCGTCTTTAAAGACGGCACCATTGCTAAAGGAGCTTTCGCCATCAGCCAAACTATCCGGCTAGGCGGTTTTCTTATGACCGCCTGTTCGGCCGCCGCGCCGACGATGACTTCTCGGGTCATCAAAAGCAATCTTCACGTCAACTCAGAACTCGCCGAGCAGCTAGATCCGATGGAGCTCTTCTCCTTAAACAAGCTCTTGGATCGCATCGCCGCCCTAGGAGTCGGTACGGACTACAATCAGATTGGGCCTAAAACCGATCTGAGAGAGATCAACTCTCCCCAGGCCACCCACCACGTTGCTGTGGTGGAGGAATAGTACAGCGACCCTTCTTCAATATTAAGGACTAGTTATGTCCGGATTCCCGACCCCTCCATGCCGGATTCCCGCGGAAGGATGGCGTCGATCAAGTCCTGAACCTAAAGTCAGGCAGCGGGCTGGATTCATTGGACAACATCCAAAAACCCAAGCTTCCAAGTTCGGAAACTTTTCGTCCCTTGAGTCTTAGATTGGACGGGGCTCCGAATTCAGTTCCACCCGCCCACCCAAACATAAGCGATCTATCCCGAATCCGGCAAGAGGCCGCTGAAACAGTACACCATTACTGGGCCAGATTCCTCCTGGTTATGGACAGGATAAAGGACTGCCGCGAGGAAGACACAATCTCACTTTTCTGCAATAATTGCACAGACAAGGGAATCCTAAACGCCATAAGTCGTCATGAAATTACACGCTTTGCCGACTTGGCGTCCATAGTACGAAAGTACTGTGCGATGGAGAGCGCCTGGAAATCCGAAATCAAATGTTGGGATAATCCGGCCCCGAATACAACCCTAGTCCGAAATAAAAGGGTGCATCATCGCCAGGCACCTGGGTTAAATACCAAAAAGCAAAACCCCCTAAAGGGTAAGGAACCGTACTGGAGGGATGGCTCAATGGACCCTGCAAAATTCATAGTGCAGAGGGCGCCACTCCAACTCATAGCCTTCGAGCATGTTGGATACTACGGCTGGTGGCCAAAAGTGGCGAAGAGCTTCTAGCTCCAGAGAACCAACCCAGCAATACCAGTACGGTATTAATAGTCTTCGAGACTTTCGCATCAAATAATATGCGGAAATGAACCCTCCGCAGCCTTGCCGAAGTCTACCAAGTAGCAACAATAAATCCATGGAGTGACACGGCTATTACCTTTAACGCCAGTGACGAACCTAAATTCCGAACAGCCCGAGCACCAGCCGCATTGGTCCTCAGTCCAATAGTGGACGGCTTTCGCCTTACTAAGGTACTCATGGACGGCGGCAGCGGATTAAACCTCATTTACGAGGAAACCCTTCAAAAAATGGAAATAGACCGGAGCCACATTGAGCGAAGAAGCACAACCTTTAGAGGAATAATCCCTTGTCGGGAAGCATGCTACACATGAAAAATCACACTGGATGTGTTGTTCGGCTCACCGTACAAATACAGGTCTGAGGAGGTCACGTTCCAAGTGGCCCTGTTCAGCAGTGGATATCACGCTTTATTAGGGCGAGAGGCATTCACAATTTTTCAAGCTATACCCCATTACGGGTACATGAAGCTCAAAATGCCCGGGCCCAACGGAATCATCACTCTTGCCAGTGATCTGGACATAGCACTCCGCGCCAAAAATAAGACAGCTGCACTAGCCCTAGAGGCACTATCCGAAGCCCTAGCGGCCGAGGAACTCACCGCGCTGCGCTCCACGGTGAACAGGGACGATGTGATACTCGATAAAAGATCCAAGTCCACCTCTTTTAAGCCAGCGGACAAAATAGTCAAATTCCAAGTTCATCCAATGGACCCTACAAAGATGGCATCCATTGGGGCGCAATTAAACCCTAATGTAGACGCTGCACTACGAGAATTCCTACGGGAAAATTGGGACATTTTTGCCTGGCACCCTTCAGACATGCCAGGAATCCCACGCTGGCTGGCCGAGCACAGCCTAAATATCCTAAAAGGATTCAAGCCAGTCATACAGGCTCTTCGGCGATTTTCTGAACCCAAGAGACAGGCTATGGGAGGGGAGCTAGCCAAACTATTGGAGGCCGGATTCATTAGAGATATGAAACATCCGGACTGGCTAGCAAACTTGGTAATGGTACCAAAGAAGGACAAATCCCGGCGCCTGTGTGTCGACTTCAAGGACCTTAACAAGGCTTGCCCAAAGGATCCCTTCCCTCTTCCCCGCATCGATCAAATTATCGACACTACCGCAGGGCATGATTCATTGTGCTTCCTTGACGCATACTCCGGCTACCACCAAATTAAGATGGCAGAGCTAGACGAAGCCGCAACGGCATTCATCACTCCATACGGACCATTCTGCTTCAACACCATGCCCTTCGGGCTCAAAAACGCCAGTGCAACATATCAGCGCATGACTCAGACATGTCTGGCAAACCAGATCGGCAAAACAGTGAAGGCATACGTAGACAATGTGGTCGTCAAATCCAAGCATGTCGAAACTCTAGTAGACGACTTAAGGCTCACATTCGACAATCTCCGAGCATATGACATTAAGCTCAACCCGGAAAAATGCGTTTTCGGCGTACCAGCCGGAAAGCTCTTGGGCTTCATTGTATCCGGTAGAGGAATTGAAGCAAACACAGCCAAGATCCGAGCTCTGTCACAATTGGATATCCCAAAAGACCTCAAGCAAATACAAAAATTGACTAGATGCGTGGCGGCTCTAAGCCGCTTTATCTCCCGCTTAGGAGAAAAGGCATTACCCCTTTATTGCCTCCTCCGGAGCATCGAACACTTCGAGTGGACGGATGCCGCCACGGCCGGACTCGAAGAAATCAAAGCCATATTGGCAACAAATCCGGTCCTGGCCGCGCCCAACTTGGGCGAACCAATGTTATTATATATCGCGGCAACACATCAAGTTGTAAGCGCGGTGCTCGTCGTCGAACGAGAAACGGACGGACACAAGTACCCCCCTTCAAAAACCAGTTTACTACGTGTCCACTGTCCTAACTCCATGCAAGTCCCAGTATCCACATTATCAAAAGATAGCATACGCGGTGTTCATGGCATCCCAGAAGCTGCGACACTACTTTCAAGAGTGTTCGATAACAGTAGCCTCCGAAGTACCTCTTAATGACATTATAAACAACCGCGGCGCGACTGGCCGGATTGCAAAATGGGCCATCGAGCTCCTCCCATTCGACATAACCTATAAGCCACGGCGAGCTATCAAGTCGCAAGTTTTGGCTGACTTCATCGCCGAATGGACTGAAGCCGAACTCCCTAAAGATTACGGCGCATATTCCAATTGGATCATGCACTTGGACGACTCCAAAATGTTGGCCGGCCTGGGGGCTGGCATCGTCCTGACGTCCCCAACTGGAGACACAGTACAATACGTACTCCAGATAATGTACACGGACTCCAACAACGCAGCCGAATACGAGGCCCTTCTACATGGTCTCCGGATGGCAGTCTCCATGGGCATTCAGCGTCTAGAGGTCCGCTGGGATTGAAACCTCACAATATCCCAAATAAATGGAGACTTTGATGCCAAGGATCCGAAAATGGCAGCTTACCGTAACGCCGTCTTAAAAATGTCAGCTTGGTTTGAAGGGCTCGAATTTCACCATTAGCCCAGGATAATAACAAGGCAGCGGACGTATTGGCACGCATCGGCGCAAAGCGCGATGCCGTCCCTCCCAACATCTTCCTGGAGCGGCTTTTCAAGCCATCCGTACTATGGGAAGGGGAGTCCGGAAACAACAATCCAGACCCAACCGCACCGCCCAGCACCGAACATTCTGACACAATCGATGGTTCTGCCAACGAAATAACACCTTCAGCCCACGAAATAATGGCAGTTATTGCCCCGTGGACCGAGCCATTCCTAGCCTACTTAACTAGGCAGGAACTTCCTGAGGACCAAAACGAGGCCCGCTGCATAGTACGGCGATCTAAAGCCTATAAGGCCCACGAGGGAGAGCTTTATAAGAAAAGCACAACCGTAGTCCTTCAAAGGTGTATCTCCAAAGAGGAAGGGCGAAATCTTCTGGCTGAAATTCATGCCAGACTCGGTGGGCAGCACGCCGCGGGCCCTTGTAGGCAAGGACTTCCGTACAGGATTTTATTGGCCGACAGCCCGAGTAGATGCACAGGACTTAGTCCAACGATGCGTCGGTTGCCAGCTCTTTGCTAATCAAAGCCACATGCCACCCACCGCCCTCAAAACTATACCCATCACCTGGCCGTTTGCGGTCTGGGGGCTTGACATGGTTGGACCCCTTAAAGGAGGAACCCACAAGCAAAAATACCTATTGGTCATGGTGGATAAATTCACCAAATGGATAGAGGCCAAGCCAGTTAAGACGGCCGAATCCGGACCCGTGATAGACTTCATATCAGGGGTAGTACACTGTTACGGCGTCCCCCATAGCATCATCACTGATAACGACACGAACTTCACGGTCGACGAGGTTAAACTCTGGTGCAAAAACATGGGCATCAAGCTCGACTATGCTTCAGTCTATCACCCTCAAACTAACGGTCAAGTCAAACGAGCAAATGGTCTAATCATGAGCGGCATCAAACCCAGACTAGTGCGGTCCCTTAAGGAATCTAACACACACTGGGTAGTGGAGCTCGACTCCGTACTCTGGGGGCTGCGGACCACGCCGAACCGCACTACCAGATTCACACCATTTCTTATGGTATACGGCGCAGAGGCAGTTTTGCCCTCCGACATAATTCATGACTCACCTCGCGTGCGCATGTATGAAGAAAGAGAAGCCGAGCTGGATCGACAGGACAGTTTGGACGCCTAACACGAGGAGCGCGACGTGGCAAAAGCTCGTCCCGCATTCTTTCAACAGCAGGCTCGAAGATATCAAAGCAGAGAAGTACGGGCCAAATCTTACAATGTTGGCGAACTAGTTCTACGCCTGCCGAAAAAGAAAAAGGACAAACTCAAGCCCAAATGGGAAGGTCCGTTCATCATCGACCAAGTCCTGACCGGCGGAGTGTACCGTCTGTGAAATGCATCGGATAACCGACTCGAGCCGAACCCATGGAACGCAGCCCGTCTCCGAAGATTCTACGCCTAGCGCCGGACTCTGAGTTCGTCTCCTTCCTCCGTCTACATTTTATACCTTAGCTGTCTTTTATTTCTCTCCTTCTCCCCCCTTTTTTCTTTTTTTCTTCTCAAAGCCTTTGGAGGCTCGCCTGCGCATTGTTCGCACACATTTGACGTGCTACTCGCACTCATTATACCTGGGGGCTTCTTTAACATAAGCTTATTTATATGGGCTTTGTGCCCAACACATGCGTTACACTTCCGCATGTACCTTTTATTCACCATTATATGCATCGATATGACTTGAGTTTTGGCCAAGCTGGGTTGCCTGGCTCCTGTGCTTACCCCTACGTTTCCGATTGTTCGGCTAGGTGGTAAAGGGAGCACCTCTGCGATTGTTACCGCCGAGTCAGCCGGACGCGTACCTCAGACTGGGTGAAGCCGAAAGCTAGCGTTCTTAATGGAATATTCGGTCGGTGAACTAAAAGACGAATTCTCACTTATTTATTTATCTGCCCCCAGATGCTTTCCTGCTTTTTTCGCAGTCCGGACATGCACTTTAGGGCATGCCTCCCAGGGAAAGGAACCCCTAACGAAACTATTCTCCCTGGAAGATGTTTCTTACTAACCATGTAATATAACATAACTAGTTGGGCACTTGTCCGATAAAGCACTAATGACCCCTATGCCTGGTCTCCACGCATGCCCCGGTTTTTTATATAACCGCGAGGGTATTCGGACACACTCCGGACTGTCGGGTCCCGAGATTGAAGCGAAAAGGTCCACAAAGACAAACAATCTACAATCCGGTTAGAAGGCATTTTACATGTCATTTTAAAATTACATCGTCAAATTGACTGATTGTACTCCTCTTCAATCCCATCTAACAGTCTGTCTAGTTTACAGTCCCGTTGGGAATACTTCGCGGCCAACTCTACTTGACCGTACATTAAGCTCACAGGGATCTCCTTCCCATCGGGCCCCACAGGTCCGACCTCGGCCATGTGGTTTGGATCAGCCTTCGTGTACCGCGTCTTCACCATGGCCCAGGCCTCCCTGGCACCTTGACGGCAGGCCGATATATTCCATAGCCGGAAGCGCCGCCGTGCTCCCTGAAGCTTCTCCGCAAGCTCTCCAAGACCTTCGGGTAGGGAGATGGATGGCCACAAGGCCAGGGCGACGCCCCTCATCACCTGCCGAACTCGTTCATGCAGTTGCAGCAGCTCGGGAAGTAGGTCACCCGTTGAACCGGGCATTTCCTCTGCAGGACGACCTGTGAGCATACCTATAGACATATTTCTGTTAATCGACTTCCTCGCCGAACTCTTCTTTTCAAAAGTTCGCTCAAGCACTTACTATAAATGCCACGACGAAGCCGCTGATTCTCCGTAACGGTGTCAGACAGCTGGGCACGAACATCTTTCAGTTCCTCGCCCAGCTGGGTGTTGGCATCTTGGAGGTTATTTTTCTCTTGCCTCATCCTTGTAAGCACCTTCCCGCCGGCCTTTAGCTGGCGTAGTAGCTGCTGCCTGTCCGGATCTAGTCCGGCGCCATCTGCAATATTATTCTCAGACTTATACACACACCGCACTTCACAAACTACTTATCTTTTGAAGTATATATTACCGGAGGGGGTCTCTGTGGCTCCCCCTGTGGCGGCTAGTGCGGCCTCAAGTTGGGCCTTGCACTCTTGAAGCTCCTGGGACAGGTGGGTATTCTTTTCTGTAAGATCCTGCATAACAAATGATCCTTGAATCAGTTATTCTAACTATTTTAAGTCTCGGGGGCTACTAGCATATATAACTGTCAAAATTCCTCACCTGTATGTATTTCACATACTGCTCCGTGGCTCTGGCTAGACCATCTTGAGCGGCACGGAGGTGCGCATCTCCCGAATTAAAGGCATTCAATGCCTCTTGGGAGAAACATGCGTCACGAAGAACTGTCCGGCGGCGCCTGTGATTCATGGCGCTCTCCACCTCAGATCTGGTGGCGGACAATCTGTCGGCATCCTCTGTTGGAGGAGCATCCGATGCACACCTTGTGTTCGTCTCCCCTTCCGGACCTGGCGTTTGAGCCTAGCTGGCGGAGGCTCGATTGGCAACCTCTCCGGACACAGTTCGGCGAGCGCTCTTTCTCCTGAAAAAATCACGAGCGTTAGTATGCCTTCCAGGAATCTTTCCTTGAAACGCGGAGGCGCGCCATACCGTTGCGGCGACATCTCGATCCGCACCGCACTTCTTTTCCGCCTGTTGGGCTGAGCTACCCCTTGTTGGCCAGCCGCCGCGGGCTCGGCTTCCCGCCTCAAAGGCACCTCCTGCGGAACACCATTGGTATGCGGTGATCAGAAATAAGCACGAATGAGTCATGGTATCTGGACTTCGGTCATAGTTACCGGGGAAGCTGGAAATATTCCGGGGTAGTCAGCCGTAATGGCGACCAAATCATTGTCGATGCTAAGTTGGTGGAACACCCCATCGATCATCTCCACCTTTATGTCTGGATCCTCTTCGGAGGCCGGATCGAGGGACCGTTCTGGATCCTCGGGTTGTGGAGCCGGGCTGTGTATATCCTTTACGGCCCGGCGCAGTTCCTGCATCGAAATCACAAAATGAGATACTTAAGCTATGGGAATATGGATCGGATAGGCAAAAAAAAATGTCCGCTTACCCAGCTTCGAGGGTTGTTCATAGAAAATCCGTTCAATGGACTGGCATGGAGGAAGTCCTCCTCCTCCCCTTTGTACAGGCCAGACAGGATCTTCACCATATCGGCGACAGATCCCGGCCCCTTACGGCCATGACGGGTGGCATCATCCTCCCCGTTGAAATCCCACATGGGGTGGCCCCTATACTGGAGCGGCTGCACCTAGGGCTGGAATTCGAGCCGAGTCGAGCCAGCTTGGCTCGACTCGCTAGAGCTCCTTTCGTTAATGAGTTAGCTCGACTCGACTCGTTACTATAACGAGCTCAAACCCAAGATTGGCTCGACTCGTATAACTCGCGAGCTGGCTTGTTTAGCTTGTTAAGCTTGTTTAAGATATAAACATAAAGCCCTCAAATATGAGAAAAATGAATATGTATATATTAAACATATATATCACTATACAATTGTAATTTTCTTGTAACGCGTGAGTCTCCTAGGAGGCTAGGCCTTCAACTACTCGGCCTTGGGTTGTGCGCCTGGGACGTAGGCTATTTAGTGGCTGATCTTTCTTTGTATTGGGAGTGGCTGATCTATTGTATCGAGCCTAACGAGTTACACGAGTACTCGTGAGATTGGCTCGTTTAACTTGGTCTATAAACGATCTTAAACTAAAGCTCGGCTCGACTCGTTATTCTTCGAGTTCGAGTCGATTCGAGCCGAGTCACGAGCTACTTGTTTAGCTCACAAGCTTCGAGCTTTTTTCCCAGCCCTAGCTGCACCCCCCGCATAATGCATGTGGCCATGACTCCGATCATGGTCAACCCGGAATGAGCCAATAATCTTATTCGGCCCATCAGGTAAAGGACGTCCCTGTCATTCTCCCGTTGAGAGCTCCGCGGACGCCAACTTAGGCGTTTCTTCAAGGGAGCATTACTGAACTCCGGGAGGCCGATCCGAACTGGATCCTGTAGCGGGTCGTCTTCTATGTAAAACCATTCCAAAGGCCAGTCTTCGGACGCCTTCTTCGGGGTTCCGGATAGATATCTGGTCCCGGCGATGCGCCATAGCTCAGCTCCGCCCACTTGATATATCAACCCCTCATGAGAACGGGGTACGAGGCAGAATAATCTCTTCCACAGTGCAAAATGAGCCTCGACGCCCAAGAACAGCTTGCAAAGGGCCACGAAGCCCGCGATGTGCAGAATGGAGGCAGGCGTAAGGTGGTGCAGCTGGAGGCCGTAGAACTCCAGGAGCCCCCGGAGAAACGGATGTATTGGAAATCCGAGTCCTCTTATTAGATAAGAGACAAAGCATACCCGCTCTCCTTTGGAGGGATTGGGGACGCTCTCCGCCTACTTTCCGCCCTTGTAGGTGGCGAGTCCGGCTCGAACCGGAACCATAAAGGCTGGGGGAAGAAATCCCTTGGCTTGGAGCGTCACTAACTCAATGTGCGGGACTGAGCATCTCTCCCAATCTCCAGGCTGAGGGCTGGGAGCGCAAGAGGAGGAGCCGCGTCGACTGTCAATGATGGAATGGATTTTTGTCAGAGGCACTCCGATGAATACTCGCGGAAGGAGGATGGTGCGATGCGGATCTAGATCCTCGTCTCTTTTTATAGGCAGCTCATTTGCACAGCTAGGGGGAAAAGTGTAAAAATACCCTGGCTTTTCGCATTCTTTTGACACGTGGAAGATGGCCATTATTACGCGCGGAAGCCAAGGAGAGCAGCATTTATAAGAAGCCGAACACTATTCGACAAGTATATGGAATTTGGGGAAGAACCCGCCTTGCAATGCCGAAGACAATCAACACGCCGGATTCATCATCATTGAAGCCTGGTTCGGGGGCTACTAAGGGAGTCCTGGACTAGGGGGTGTCCGGATAGCCGAACTATCATCTTTGGCCGGACTCCTAGGCTATGAAGATACAAGATTGAAGACTCCGTCCCGTGTCCGGATGGGACTTTCCTTGGCGTAGAAGGCAAGCTTGGCGATACGGATATATAGATCTCCTACCATTGTAACCGACTCTGTGTAACCCTAGCCCTCTCCGATGTCTATATGAACCGGAGGGTTTTAGTCCGTAGGACGAACAACAATCATACCATAGGCTAGCTTCTAGGGTTTAGCCTCCTTGATCTCGTGGTAGATCTACTCTTGTACTACCCATATCATCAATATTAATCAAGCAGGAGTAGGGTTTTACCTCCACCAAGAGGGCCCAAATTAAACCTGGGTAAAAACATCGTGTCCCTTGTCTCCTGTTATCATCCGCCTAGACGCACAGTTCGGGCCCCCCTACCCGAGATCCGCCGGTTTTGACACCGACAATGTCTAAACTAAGCAGATGACATATTTGATGTATAAAGTAGGCAATGCAAGACACCATATGCATGATATAACCAACATGACCATGCTAAGTTAGAGCGAAGACCTCAGGGGGTAAATAGAAGTTGTCTTCTCCTTCTGAATCCCCCTCAGAACAGATATCTTCCTCTCAATTACAATCGGAAATGCGTGGAGGGGGGATGCCTTTGCGCCTACCATGGAGCGACGTCTGCATGAAATTTTATTGCCACGCAAGGCTCGTCTCTTTTGCTCTACATGTTCAGTTCCATTGTTTACAATAACTGTCATGCATAGGAATAAAACATAGTGAGATTATGTAAGGAGTGCATGCAGAAATCCAGAGTGATGGTAGCAACCTGTGGATAGACCCAAAACCAATAATAGCAGGCAGATAATGGCTTCAGTTAGAAAATACAGATAATGGCTTATTTACTGTTTGTTTCCCACCCAACATGAAACTCATAGTAGACACCGGAGATTAACCAGATAGTAGATAGATACTATTGATAGCGGCCCCAATACGTACCCCACAACCATTTAAAAACTCAAGTTTGACCATTATTTTGGAGCTGACTCAGAGTCTAATCAGTGAACAGGACGATAAAGTAGCATGTAATATTAAGCGATGCATAACGTAAGCAGACACGAAAGAGTGCGACCTCTCTTGCGGACCCGTGTAGTCCTCAAGGTCATCTGCTCGGTTGATGATGGTAATGCAGTTTTCATGGCTGCCAGTGGCGGGGAAGAAGATCTAAGGCGGCGAAAGACTGTCTGGAGGCCGGATCCCTGCTGTGCTGGACCCTTCTGTCGTTGGAGCAGCTGAGCTGGGGTGGACAACAGCGCAGCAGCAGCGGGACAAACCACGCATGGTTTTCTTTGACAACTATCTTTAAGAGAAGTAATTATGTAAGGGCTCATTTGAATTGGAGAATTCCAACAATGCAGGGATAGGAAATAGACAGGAATATGATAGGAATGCACATGCAAAACAGAGAATTTAAAAATACAGGATTTCTGCCAATCTGGGTGTTTGATTCACAACAATTGAAAGATCACAGGATGCAAAGAAGCATGGTGAGATTAAGTCAAACCACAAGAAAATGTACAGTTATAATGCTATTATGCTACTATCTCTTAGTCTTGTGCTTCATGAATAGGAATTTGAAAAGGAGGACAAGTGAAAATTAAAATTCCTACGTTTTTCTTTCAAGGAGACACTAAAGGAACAAATCCGTGTGCTCAGTGGACAATATATATAACATGTAGAGTAAAAAAGAGATGTAACAAGTGTACAACCTCTTTGGCGAAGCCATGTCGATCTCAGCGTGATTGGGTTGGCCGGTGAGGATGCTCCGGCTGACTTTGCTGTCTAAGGAGGGGAAGAAGATCTTAGGCGTCTGGAGATGGAGCCCGAGGTAATGCTCCGCTGTGATGGAGGGTTTCGTTGTTGGAGCAGCTCCGGTGAGTTGTACGACGCCGAGGCTGAAGCAGGACAAGAGAGACAACGAACAACGTTAACCTGAGTGGAATTCTAATAACATCTCCAATACATGACATAAAATACATAATCACAAAGTGCTAGATGTAAAATACATCAGCCGCTCATCTCTGAAGTTAACTGTCGAAACTAAACTTAACTGTCGAAACTGAATTTTGCTGTCGAAACTGAATTTTGCTGTCGAAACCGAACACACTAGCAAGGTTGAGGCTACACGTTGGTCGACTGACTTTTTCATCTCTGGTCAGTCGATTTTGCAGCCGTTGGATACGAAATCAAGGGCCTGCGGTTCATCTTCAACCTCCACCCCCCTGAGCCGCCAGCCACCATCAGCCAAACAGCAGCACCCCGCCACCCGCGACCGGCGGTGCGCCGTGCCGTCCGCCCCGAAAACACTCCCCACCGCCGGTCCGCCGCCACCCCGGCCATCCCTCTAGGCCCCCCATGCCGAGCTTTTTCTCTGGCGATCCCCACGACACCGCCGCGCCAACGCCGGCGACCATCGCCCCCATCCTGAACCCTAAGATAGATAGTGGGGTACCTCTACGGTGAGCCCCCTCCCCGCTGCGGCTGGTTCTTCCTTCACCCCGGCGAGCCCCCCCGCCCAACCCCCTAAAAATCGACTGACCCAAAAGTCGATTCAGTCGACTGAAGTGTAGCTAAATCGGAGCAGCATCGCAAGCAAGAAGCAAGAGCGAGAGTAGCAGCGCGAGCAAGAGCAATAGCAAGAGCAGACCAGGCCGGGGACCGAGAGTAAGAGAAGAGCAGCAGCACGAGCGAGAGCTAAAGCAGCAGTAGCTCCTACTGATGTGGACGTCGCCGCCGAGGGAGCGACACCATGGAGGAAGTGGCTGGCGCCGCCGTGGATGGAGCCGCGCTGTGTCGGCTCGGGACCGAGCGTCGGCAGCACCGTGAGGTCGAATCAAGAAGAAAATGTGGCGATTAGTGTACAACCTCTTTGGTGGTGCCGATTAGGCTGCAGCTTGATCCGAGGAAACGGTGATGATGATGCTCTTCCGGTGGTGCAGGTGAAGACGGCGGTGTGGGAATGGAGGTGGCGCGAAAGACGAGGGGAACGTCGGGGCAGCTCCTTGGAGGTGGAGGACGGGGTGGCTGAACTGGCAGGACGATGAGATCAACGACGGATCCTCATCCGGTACGGTGGATGAGGGACGTCGAGGTGTTGCTGTGGACAACGTCGTCGGCGAAGAGGCTCCGGCTGGGTGGCGGATGGAGCAGGGTGTGGGGTTTCGTCGCGGGTTTTCGCGGCCTCGGTGTACGAATGGGTGGGCGGATGGGATGGCAGTGGGGAACCATGGCTTAGAGATGCGCTTGTCCGAAATGTGGGGTAAGTTACGAAAGTACCCCCACCAATTTGAGGCGGTTCTTTCGGTTCAGGGGTACCACGGGCATTTCGCGTGTCGGGATTTCACAGGAGGTGGGAGCTTTCGCGCGCGTTGTAATTTCGGAATAGCAAGGCACGGGTTGAGATGGAGGGAGTTGTCGGAGCACAACGAGACAAAGATATATCTTAAATATTTCAGGCTAACAAGGCGCGGGTTGAAATTTCCAGACAAGCCTAACGTGTACTGTACCAAATCAATGCGCACTACAAATGTCATTCAAAACTTTGAATTCATGTTATGTTCAATTAAAATATTTCGCTATGTGTATAATGCATGCAACCTACTACTCAAATGAACGTTTTAGTGCATTCCAAACATATATACTACCGCTTCAATATGAACTAAATTTGAATTCGTTTCTCTATTTGAATAAGATCTACAGTAATGATTGTTATGAAGTCAAAGCATTTGAATTTGTTTCTCTATTTTAATAAGATCTACAATCATCATTATTATCAAGTTAAACCATCATTTGTATATTATCTTCACAGCACACCACATGATTGGTCTCGAGTTATATATGAACTATGTGTACTATATGAACTCGAACTAGATTTTTTGAATCCACTTTATTTTGATTTCAAATCACATTACATTTCTAGCTCTAGCTAGATCTTCATAATCTAAACCATGTCTCATATGTATAATGTGTTTATCACATTATGTATGGTGCCCCGCCCCCTACGCCTACAAGTATTTAGAAGTGAATTGCAAACACCAGACATTACCACAAATTCAAATAAAATGTGAGAATGTTCGATATATAGTATTGTTTAGATTGTTCGATATTTAGTTGTAAGCTGCAAACGCCACACATTATCACAAATTCAAATAAAATGTGAGATTGTTTGATGTATAATATGGTTTAGATTGTTCGGCATTTAGCTGTGAGTTGCAAACGCCATGCATTATCACATTATGGTATAACATGTGCACAACACGTGTATCACCGCTATATTTATGCATGCAATGTTTAAAACACTATGATCTCCTATTCAAATATATGAATCCGCTTTCATATCAATTATGATCTTTGTTGATCTCTTACACCCACACAATCCTCTAACCTTTGTAGCTACCACTAACTTTCTCTCGTGCATGCACACGCCCTCCTCGTCCTCCCCCTCCCTCGGCATTCTATCCACCGGGCACATTCATTTTTTTCTTTAGGTCGTTCTCCCAGAGTCTCCATAACTCCTTACCGACACACACCAATCGATAAACCTCTCCAGCGATGCCTGCCTACAACATACGCACACACCTTCAATCTCCTCCTTTATCTGTCCTTGCCTCGTGTCTCTCATACGGTCAGACACACGTGTAAACTCTCGCCCCTCTTTTCATCGATCTCACAACCGCACACTCCTCCCCCTATGTAGCTAGTAGTTGGGCCTCTCGCACCACCTCCTAGCTCCATTCTCTCTATCTATCCATCTCACTGGGCCTTATTTGCCTCTAACAAATGGACGTACACCGACCGATCTCTCGCTATACATATAGCTAGCTAGGTCCTTATAACTCGTTTTTACCCACACGTCAATCGATCTACCTCATTAGTTGTGTCTCTCCCTTCCTCCGACAAACAACAATTGATCTACTGATCTAGTTAGGTTTGCTTACCAAACACATGGTTCCCCTTCATCAACCATGGATGCGTCCCGACAGATCTATCACGCACAGGCACACACAGAAACAAATCCCCACTCTTATTGATAACATTGCAGTTCCACCCTCAGTTTGTCTAGTAGGCCTCTCCCACCATCTTCGAGAAGCAACTCCATCACCCATCCAGCACTCTACCCCTCTCCCTCCCTCTCTCTCTCCTCTCTCTCTCTGTCCCATCATATTTCCCGTCCTTC
Source organism: Triticum dicoccoides (assembly GCF_002162155.2). NCBI lineage: Eukaryota > Viridiplantae > Streptophyta > Magnoliopsida > Poales > Poaceae > Triticum > Triticum dicoccoides. The sequence continues at coordinate 713,609,093 of NC_041383.1, forward strand.
AGTTATGTATGGATGTCGACCGATCTCCCTCAAGTCATAGCTGGGTCTCTCCTTCTCAACACATATACGAGTCGTTCTACCTCTATAGTTAGGCCTCTGCCTACCCCTCCCCCCACCCCCTCCCCCCCACACACACCGATACATCGAGCGCTCTAGTCATGTCTCCCTGCCACACACAAACTTCACATGTGCCCTCTAACGTTCCGGTAGGCCAGTCACCCTATATCTTTGACTTGCACACACACACACACACACAATTTCGATGGATCTCTTCATCGATCTCACACCCACCCACTTGATCCTCTCTTCGACTCTATCGATAGCTATGACCCCTCCCTCTCTTCTCGCGGATCGCCCGACCCTCTATCGATAGGCCTCCATTTCACACACATTGCATGCAAAATTTTGTTTGAGATGTCATCAACATATATTCCCACAAATAATTCACGAAATCAACCCCCCACCCCACCCCACCCCAAAATAAAAAACACTCACGAACGCAGTTTGTATCTCTCACACACACCCATGTAGGTGGGGGACGTGCACGAAGAGAAGAGGTGCATGCACGGCGCACATACTCCCGTCTCTTTCCCAACCACACCCGCGCGGGTACACAGTGGAGCTCATTCTGTATGAAAAAGGCAGCCCACATGGTAATTTGGCACGTGTACTGGTTGTCCACTTGGTGGAGGGAGGATCGTCTACCACGGGTGAACAAACAAATTGCGACTTGACGTGTTATGTTAAAAAAAAGAGGCAAACCATGTGGGGCCTACCTTAGAGGCAAGGCTCTATACACTGGAGTACTTTTGATGTCTGTGTCCCGTCAACTCGCAGAACGAGGAGAAGCTTGCTTAGTACGCCGTCTCTCCCTCCCACGGGCGCGGTGGCTCGCAGGATGAGGTGAAGTTTGCTCCGCCTTACGCATGCTCCCTCACCCATGCACGCGGTGGCTCGCAGGACGAGGAGAAAAATTTACTACTCCCTCCGTTTACTCCTTGTCCCTACTAACTTCGTTATAAAGATTATCATATTGTTTGGAATATATATGTCCTTTAGTAGATTTCAATATGAACTACTAGTACATACTCCAAACACTGATGTATATAGGCGTATTTTAGAGGTATATTCACTCATTTTGCTCCATATGTAGCACTCTCCCTCGCCCCTCGACCCTCGACCACGTGGTGGACGTGCAGCAATTCATTCAGTCTCATATAGCCAGAACGATATATACTGCACTACCATTATTGCTCAACTTCCCGAAGAGGCAAAGAGCCAATCGCAAGGTTAATATTTTGGAGATGCCAAGCGCAAGGTTATAGGAGAACGAGTAGTAGGTGCCGCCTCATTTATAAATAAAGTTTTTTTTCTTCAGTGGCATGTACGCAATATGATAGGTTCATATGGAGAGAAAAGGAAACCGCTCCACTGTATACATAGTCAGAACGGGCCAGCCTACACGGTTGCTTGCTGGGGTTGCTCTCTTCACACTCTCTCGCACAAAACGATTGTGGCCACATCTCTAACATCCCGGCAGATCACGTCTGCTTGGGGAAGAGGTGGATGCTTAGTGTAGATGCAGTGGCCGTCGCCAACGGCGAAAACCCACTATCGGCACGTCCCGGTCAGGGGTCCCCGCCGTTCTCTCTCACAAAGCCGGTGAGGTTCCCTTCGTCCCTTTCTCGCTGCCGTGACATGGGCAGTTGCCGCATCCCGCCTCCCTCCTCAAGGTTGATCTACGTCCCTCTGGTACAACTCCCTTTACAGCCGGCTTGCACCACTGCTCCAGCTGCCCCCATCACTCCCTGTGGATATTTCTCTACTTCTTTGCCCCGCACATACCTCTACTGGCTTCTACGTACTGTATTTGTGATGAGTTTATGTCTCATCAACTAGTCCCAGTAATATTATTCTAATCACGCTTCTTCAATATCTTTGCCACAGGGATGCTCATCTCGATTTTGGTGAAACTGCACAAAATGTTCTGATGGTCAAAAGGTTAACTTCATTTATTAGGAAGCTCGAACGTTGCCAGCAAATTGAAGCCTAGTCATGGTTCACGGTTCAAGGGCTAGGGACTGCATGGATTGTTTTTTCTTTAGCTACTGCTATGTCTTGAGCTTGCGTTCGTTTTCCTCGAAGAGGAGAGGGTGATGCAGCAAAGTGTAGCGTAAGTATTTCCCACAGTTTTGAGAACCAAGGTATCAATCCAGTAGGAGGCTCCTCAAAAGTCCCACACACCTACACAAACAAACTGAGAACTCGCAACCAACGCAATAAAGGGGTTGTCAATCCCTTCACGGCCACTTGCGAAAGTGAGATCTAATAAAGATAGTATGATAAGATAAATATATTTTTGGTATTTTGTACTACCTCCGTCTCAGTTTACAAGTCCTGCGCGTATACCTAGGTTGCCAATTTTATCACCCTAATATAAACTATATAACACAAAAATTATACCTTTTGAAAGTAGAAACTCCGTAGTTTACGTTGGTATATTTTTTATAATATACGACTTGTATTAGGTTAGTCAAATTAACGATCTAGGGGTACGCGCACGCCCTGTAAACTAAGAAAGAGGTAGTAATATAGATACAAAAAGTAAAGATGCAAATAAAAGTAGATTGAAAGCAAATATGATAAGAGATAGACCCGGGGGCCATAGGTTTCACTAGAGGCTTCTCTCAAGATAGCATAAGTATTACGGTGGGTGAACAAATTACTGTCGAGCAATTAATAGAAAAGCGCATAGTTATGAGATTATCTAGGCATGATCATGTATATAGGAATCACCTCCATAACAAGTAGACCGACTCATGCCTGCATCTAATACTATTACTCCACACATCGACCGACTCCTGTCTGCATCTAGAGTATTAAGTTCATAAGAACAGAGCAACAAATTAAGCAAGATGACATGATGTAGAGGGATAAACACATGCAATATGATATAAACCCCATCTTGTTATGCTTGGTGGCAACAATACAATATGTGCATTGCAACCCTTTCTGTCACTGGGTAAGGACACCGCAAGGTTGAACCCAAAGCTAAGCACTTCTCCCATGGCAAGGAAGACCTATCTAGTAGGCCAAACCAAACTAATAATTCGAAGAGACTTGCAAAGATAACTCAATCATACATAAAAGAATTCAGAGAAGATTCAAATATTATTCATAGATAAACTTGATCATAAACCCACAATTCATCGGATCTCGACAAACACACCGCAAAAAGAGTTTACATCGAATAGATCTCCACGAGAGAGGGGGAGAACATTGTATTGATATCCAAAAAGAAGGGAAGAATCCATCTAGCTAATAACTATGGACCCGTAGGTCTGTGGTAAACTACTCACAACTCATCGGAGGGGCAAGGATGTTGATGTAGAGGCTCTCCGTGGTTGATTCCCCCTCCGGCAGAGTGCCGGCGAAGGCTCCAAGATGAGATCTCGCGGATACAGAAGGTTACCGCGGTGGAAATTGCGTTTCGTGGTGCTCCTGGATGTTTTCGGGGTACGTAGGTATATATAGGAGGAAGAAGTACGTCGGTGGCCGCCCAAGGGGCCCACGAGACAGGGGCCGCGCCCTACAGGGGGGGGGGCGGCCCCCTATCTCGTGGGGCCCTCGGAAGCTTGTGACTTGCACTCCAAGCTCTCCGGATCACGTTCGTTCCAAAAATCACGCTCCCGAAGGTTTCATTCCATTTGGACTCCGTTTGATATTCCTTTTCTTCGAAATACTGAAATAGGCAAAAAAACAGCAATATGGGCTGGGCCTCCGGTTAGTAGGTTAGTCCAAAAAATGATATAAATGTGTAAAATAAAGCCCATAAACATCCAAAAGGGGTAATATAATCGAATGGAACAATCAAAAATTATAGATACGTTGGAGACATATCAAGCATCCCCAAGCTTAATTCCTGCTCATCCTCGAGTAGATAAATGATAAAAAGAGAATTTTTGATGTGGAATGCTACCTAGAATAATTCATAATGTAATTTTCTTTATTGTGGCATGAATGTTCAGATCCAAATGATTCAAAATAAAAGTTCATATTGATAAAAGAAATAGTAATACTTAAAGCATACTAATCAAAGTAATCATGTCTTCTCAAAATAACATGGCAAAAGAAAGTTCATCCCTACAAAATCATATAGTTAGGCTATGCTTCATTTTCGTCACACAAAGATGTTCCCAACTTCTATACCCCCGATGACATGCCAAGCAATTGTTTCATACTTAAATAATCTCAAACTTTGTCAACCTTCACGCAATACATGAGCGTGAGCCATGGATATAGCACTATGGGTGGAACAGAATATGATGATGGGGATTGTGTGGAGAACACAAAAAAGGAGAAAGTCTCACATTGATGAGGATAATCAACGGGCTATGGAGATGCCCATCAATTAATGTCAACATGAGGAGTAGAGATTGCCATGCAACGGATGCATTAGAGCTATAAATGAATGCTCAACAAAATAAAACTAGTGGGTGTGCATCCAACTTGCTTGCTCACTAAGACCTAGGGCATTTGAGGAAGCCCATCGTAGGAATACACAAGCCAAGTTCTATAATGAAAAATTCCCACTAGTATGAAAAAGACAACTTATGAGACTCACTATATGAAAAACACGATGCTACTTTGAAGCACAATATATGAGACTCACTACATGAAGAACAAGGTGCTACTTTGAAGAACAAGTGTGGAAAAAGAGATAGTAACATTGCCCTTTTTATTTATTTATTTTCTTCTTCTTCTTTTTTTCTTTTTTTTGGGCCTTTTTTTTTCTTTTTGGCCTTTCTTCTCTTTTTTTTCTTTTTTTCTTTGGGCAATGTTCTAATAATGATGATCATCACACTTCTATTGATTACAACATAAGAACTACAACTCGAAACTAGAACAAGATATGACTCTATATGAATGCCTCCGGCGTTGTACCAGGATGGTGCAATTAATCAAGAGTGACATGTATGAAAAATAATGCATGGTGGCTTTGCCACAAATACGATGTCAACTACATGATCATGCAATGGCAATATGACAAAAGTAAAGTATGTCATGATGATGATCGGAACGGTGGAAAGTTGCATCACAATATATCTCGGAATGGCTATGGAAATGCCATAATAGGTAGGTACGGTGGCTGTTTTGAGGAAGATATAAGGAGGTTTATGTATGATAGAGCATATCGTATCACAGTGTTTAGATGCACCGGCGAAGTTTGCACCAACTCTCAAGGTGAGAAAGGGCAATGCACGGTACCGAAGATGCTAGCAAAGGCGGAAAGGTAAAAGTGCGTATAATCCATGGACTCATCATTAGTCAAAAGAACTCATATAATTATTGCAAAAATTTAGAAGTCATCAAAAACTAAGTACTACGCGCATGCTCCTAGGGGGATAGATTGGTAGGAAAAGACCATCGCTCGTCCCCGACCGCCACTCATAAGGATGCACAAGCCAGGTACACTTCATGTTTCAAATTTGTTATACAACTTTAACCATACATGCATGCTACGGGATTTGCTAACTTCAACACAAGCATTCTTTAAATTCACAATCGCCCAACTAGCATGACTTTAATATCACTACCTCCATATCTCAAAACAATTATCAAGTATCAAGTTGATCATAGCATCCAATTCACTTCTTATGATAGTTTTTATTATACCCAACTTGGATGCTCATCATTCTAGGACCAACTTTATGACCATAGCAAATACCATGCTGTTCTAAAAGACTCTCAAAATAATATAAGTGAAGCATGAGAGACTAGTAATTTCTTCAAAATTAAGACACCACCGTGCTCTAAAGGATATAAGTGAAGCACTAGAGCAAAAAACTATCAAGCTTAAAAGATATAAGTGAAGCACATAGAGTATTCTAGCAAATTCTAATCAAATAGGATTCTCCCAAAAGGTGTGTACAGCAAGGATGATTTTGGTAAACTAAAAAGCAAAGACTAATATAATACATGATGCTCCAAGCAAAACACATATCATGTAGCGAATAAAAATATAGCTCCAAGTAAAGTTAACAATGAACGAAGATGAAAGAGGGGATGCCTTCCTGGGGCATCCCCAAGCTTAGGCTTTTGGCTATTCTTGAATATCTTGGGGTGCCTTGGGCCTCCCCAAGCTTAGGCTCTTGCCACCCTTTATTCCATAGTCCATAAAAGCTTTACCCAAAACTTGAAAACTTCACAACACAAAACTCAATAGGAAATCTTATAAGCTCCGTTAGTGAAAGAAAACAAAACCACCACATAAGGTACTGCAATGAACTCATTCTTTATTTATTTTGGTGTTAAACCTACTGTATTCAAACTTCTTTATGGTTCATAGACTGAACTACTAGCCATAGATGCATTGATATAAGCAAACACCACACGAAAAACAGAATCTGTCAAAAACAGAACAGTCTTTAGCAATCTGTAACTAACGCAAACGTCTGGAACTCTAAAAATCCTACCAAAATAGGAAGTCCTGGACAAGTTGTTTGTTGAAAACAGCAAAAAGAATCAACGCAAAAGCACGTTCCTGTGATTTAACAAAATTATATTCGTGCGTGTAAAGTTTCTGTTTTTCAGCAGAATCAAATCAACTATCATCATAGGTTATCCTATAGGTTCTACTTGGCACAAACACTAATTAAAAGATAAAAACACATATAAACAGAAGGTAGATGCAAGATTTATTACTAAACAGGAGCAAAAACAAAAACATAAAGAAAATTGGGTTGCCTCCCAACTAGCGCTATCATTTAACGCCCCTAGCTAGGCATAAAAGCGAAGATAGATCTAACGAGTGCCATCTTTGGCACTAAATTCATAAGTAGCACGCATGATAGATTAATAAGGTAATTTGACTTTCTTCCTTGGAAAGTGCTCCATGCCTTTCTTTAAGGGAAATTGGAATCTAATGTTCCCTTCCTTCATATCAATAATCGCACCAATCGTTCTAAGGAAAGGTCTACCAAGAATAATAGGGCAAGAAAGATTGCAATCTATATCAAGAATGATAAAATCTACGGGCACCAAATTTCTATTTGCAACAATAAGAACATCATTGATCCTTCACATAGGCTTTTTAATGGTGGAATCCACAAGGTGCAAATTTAAAGAGCAATCATCAAGATCATGGAAACCTAGAATATCACATAAAGTTTTCAGAATCGTGGAAACACCAGCACCCAAATCACACAAAGCAAAACACTCATAATCTTTAATTCTAATCTTTATAGTAGGTTCCCGTTCCTCATTAAGTTTTCTAGGTATAGAAACTTCCAAATTAAGTTTTTCATCATAAGATTGCATCAAGGCATCAACAATATGTTATGTAAAAGCTTTGTTTTGACTATAAGCATGAGGAGAATTAACAACGGATTGCAACAAGGAAATACAACCTTTTAAAGAGCAATTATCATAATCAAATTCCTTGAAATCTGAGATAGTAGGTTCAATATTATTAGAAGTTGAGGATTCTCCAATCTCACTTTTACCAAATTTAACATTAAGATCTAAAGACTCCGAATTCTTGGGACGCCTTCTAGGCATAGTTGATTCATCATCAGTCCCATAATAATCAAAATTCATATTGCAAAACATAGATTTAATTGGAGACGCATCAATAACTTTAAGATCCTCATCATTATTTTCATGTATTTTTTTTGGTTTAGCGGCCATCTTATTGACTAAGGTGGCTTGCTTGTTAGAAATTTTGGCTATAGAATTTTCAAGCCGGGTAATTTGAGCGTTAACACCATAAAATTCTTTATTCATATCATCAAGCTCTTTGTTCATAAACCCCAAAAAACTTTTTTGTTCCTTAAGCTCTTTTCTAAAGAAATTATTATGCTCAAATTGCAAATTCATAAAGCTTCTAATATTTGATTCAATCTCATCCATCCTTCTGAGAAGGTGGTCAGGACCCTTAGGCGCAGCCATAAGGTAAAACAAGCAAACAAGCACACAAAGGAAGGCAAGCGAGAAGAGAGGAGGAGATTGGGAAAGAGAGGGCGAATAAAACGGCAAGGGTGAAGTGTGGGAGAGGAAAACGAGAGGCAAATGGCAAATAATGTAAATGCGAGGGAGATGGGTTTGTGATGGGTACTTGGTATGTCTTGACTTGAGCGAAGACCTCCCCGGCAACGGCGACAGAAATCCTTCTTGCTACGTCTTGAGCTTGCGTTAGTTTTCCTCAAAGAGGAGAGGGTGATGCAGCAAAGTGTAGCGTAAGTATTTCCCTCAGTTTTGAGAACCAAGGTATCAATCCAGTAGGAGGCTCCTCAAAAGTCCCACGCACCTATACAAACAAACTGAGAACTCGCAACCAACGAAATAAAGGGGTTGTCAATCCCTTCACGGCCACTTGCGAAAGTGAGATCTAATAAAGATAGTATGATAAGATAAATATTTTTTTGGTATTTTGTAATATAGATTCAAAAAGTAAAGATGCAAATAAAAGTAGATTGAAAGCAAATATGATAAGAGATAGACCCGGGGGACATAGGTTTCACTAGAGGCTTCTCTCAAGATAGCATAAGTATTATGGTGGGTGAACAAATTACTGTCGAGCAATTGATAGAAAAGTGCATAGTTATGAGATTATCTAGGCATGATCATGTATATAGGCATCACGTCCATAACAAGTAGACCGATTCCTGCCTGCATCTACTACTATTACTCCACACATCGACCGACTCCTGTCTGCATCTAGAGTATTAAGTTCATAAGAATAGAGAAACGCAATAAGCAAGATGACATGATGTAGAGGGATAAACACATGCAATATGATATAAACCCCATCTTGTTATCCTCGATGGCAACAATACAATACGTGCCTTGCTACCCTTTCTGTCACTGGGTAACGACACCGCAAGATTGAACCCAAAGCTAAGCACTTCTCCCATGGCAAGAAAGACCAATCTAGTAGGCCAAACCAAACTGATAATTCGAAGAGACTTGCAAAGATAACTGAATAATACATAAAGGAATTCAGAGAAGATTCAAATATTATTCATAGATAAACTTGATCATAAACCCACAATTCATCGGATCTCGACAAACACACGGCAGAAAGAGTTTACATCGAATAGATCTCCACGAGAGAGGGGGAGAACATTGCATTGAGATCCAAAAAGAGAGTCGAAGTCATCTAGCTAATAACTATGGACCCGTAGGTCTGTGGTAAACTACTCACAACTCATCGGAGGGGCAAGGATGTTGATGTAGAGGCCCTCCATGGTTGATTCCCCCTCCAGCAGAGTGCCGGCAAAGGCTCCAAGATGAGATCTCACGGATACAGAAGGTTTCGACGGTGGAAATTGTGTTTCATGGTGCTCCTGGATGTTTTCGGGGTACGTAGGCATATATAGGAGGAAGAAGTACGTTGGTGGCGGCCCGAGGGGCCCACAAGACAGGGGGGCGCGCCCTACAGGGGGGGCGGCCCCCTATCTCATGGGGCCCTCGGAAGCTTCTTGACTTGCACTCCAAGCTCTCTGGATCACGTTCGTTCCAAAAATCACGCTCCCGAAGGTTTCATTCCATTTGGACTCCGTTTGATATTCCTTTTCTTCGAAATACTGAAATAGGCAAAAAACAGCAATATGGGCTGGGCCTCCGGTTAGTAGGTTAGTCCCAAAAATGATATAAATGTGTAAAATAAAGCCCATAAACATCCAAAAGGGGTAATATAATAGCATGGAACAATCAAAAATTATAGATACGTTGGAAACATATCAGCTGCCTCTGTTCCAAAATAAGTGTCAACTTTAGTAGTAGTACAACTTTGTACTAAAGTTTGCACAAAGTTGAGATACTTATTTTGGAACGAAGGGAGTACATATTTGCTATGATCTGTCAATCATTGAGATGCAATAGCATGCATGTTAGTCTCCTTTGTATTTGATGAAATGTTGCAACGGGCAACCTTGGACTCAAGATACATGTAACAGAAGCTAGAAGCTTCATAGCATTGTACAAATTTATCTCACTGATAAATTACAGTACGTACTATACTAGTACTTCCTCCATTCCTAAATATAAGTCTTTGTAGAGATTTCACCATGAACCACATGCAAATGTATATAGATGCATTTTAAGTGTAGATTCATTCATTTTGTTTCGTATGTAGTGGAATCTCTATAAAGACTTATCTACTAGTAATAGCTAGCCCCCACTACTAGGAATTCTCTATCCACTCCTTGAGCCACATCATCAAAATTGATGTGGCCGTTAGATGAAGTAAATCAGTCCATAATAGCCGTCTGATCTAGATGTTGAGAGGCTCCGCACTAAGCCACATGCAAGCATGTAGAAATACCGTGGCACATGCATGTGAGTGGGTTTTAAATCACATCAACATGTCTGCATGGAAGCATGCACCGGTAGCATGCATGTAAGTGAGATTTTAAGTCCCATTAACATGTCAAAAAGAAAAATATAATCCCATTATGGAGTAGGAGTTGGCTAATCTTTTTTCCTTACGTGGGATGATCTAAATGATGATGGGAGTTTATTTAGTTTGGCTACCACATTTTGTGCAGAGAGATATACCGCTGTTCCGCGGCAACGAGCGGGGGCTCATCTAGTAATATTCAGGAACGGAGGAAGTACTATGTAAAGAGTTATGTGTCACACGATGATAGTGTGAGGTGGGCCATGTAATCACTGAGCCTGCGTGTTTTCACTACTCTTGCATGCCTCTACTGTAAGAATGGAGAAAATTGTAATCTTGTAGTAGTACCTCCTTTCGCCGAAAGCGTGGGACATCCAGCAGTCCTACCACCTCTGTAATAAAGACCAATGAGCCATCAAATCACATAGACCCAGCAGTAAGTTGGATGGATGAAGCAACCATCACTCTTGCGCCAGTGAGAGGTCGCGTCCGCTCTGCCCGGGTATGAATGCGGCACCGATTCTTTGGAGCGGTGCTGACTGTTTCGGGCGGGAAGCGCGCGCGAGCGATGGAGGGGTTGTGGGTGGGCTAGGCTGGTCAGGAGCGGGAGTGGCAGCTGTCTGCATGTCCCTACCGGACATGCACGGAAACGAGATAATGCACCAACTCTCGCGGCTAAAATCGTACACTAGATAACATCTCTCTGTAGGAGTAGGTTGATCTGTCGCTCTCTCTAACACACAGACATGTTGTTAAACATACATACACACACACACACACATACACACACACACACACACGCATGCACCTTGGTCCCGTTACACCTTCTAACGTGACTTATTACACCTAGACGGAGGGAGTAGTAAGTATACGAGATACGGTGGCACACTGACTTAAGTCGAATACAAGTGCCCAAAATTTGTGTGCATGTTGTAATAAGGATTCACTTAAAATAGTACATGAGCGAACAGAGGGATCAATTGGACAGTGTTCCCGAGTAGTAGTGAGATGTGTGAGGTAAGATACACCACTGGCGCTTTTAATTTTTCTTATTAATTTGTTTGTTTCACTCTCTGACTGGTGTGACCCAACGTACTATGTGTAGAGAGGTAAGGTGACTAAGGCTTCATTATTTCTGCACCACTGTGGATAGTCTTACCACCAAAGCCACATGACACGATTATGATAGAAATCCCGATGACTCCCACACACACAAAAAAACACGACATGCTTGTCACACGAATGCAGGAATGTATAAAAGGTTATTTTCCTCTCGTTGAACATAACGGGAGGGTTGTGCAGCTGGTTAGCCTGTTCGCTCATCAAACTTGAGGTTTCGGGTTCGATAACTACACTTGAGCATAATTTGTACCAGGAGGACTCTTTGACTGGTCAAAATATTTTCTAGGGTTTGCCCGCTTCACATTCTCTCTCCAGTATATATATACACGCTGGAGCCTCATCGCTTGTAGTTGCTCTCTTCACACTCTCTCGCCCTCTCCCGCTGGAGCCTCAGTGCTTGTAATTGCTCTCTTCACACTCTCTCGCCCTCTCTAGATCTAAACAATACTTCGTTGGCCTCTCTCTCCCCTCACTGCTGCTCAAAGAGCCGGCAGGATCCGTCCGCCGGGAAGGGAAGGAGGCTTAACACTATCCCCGTCGGCGAGGGACTACCGGCGCAGCTGTTCACTTTCCACCCAGCGGTGACGCGGGAGGGCCTCCGACCCCTTCTTCTTTGCCGCCGTCCCGTCGCCCACCGAACCACGCCCCAAGAACCTTAAGTATAATTTACTTACTCCACATGCATTGCTGTAGCTGCATGTATACCATGAATCTAGGACGTGGTTCAAAGAGGAAAGGAGTGGGGGAAAGTAGTGGGAAAAGTTGTATATAGCATGAATCTAGGACGTGGTTCAAAGAGGAAATGAAGGGGGAAAGTTGTATAGCATGAATCTAGGTCGTGGTTCAAAGAGGAAAGGAATGGGGGAAAGTAGTGGGGAAAGTTGTATCGCATAAATCTAGGACGTGGTTCAAAGAGGAAAGGAAGGGGCCAAAGTACTAGTTCAAAAAGGAAAGGAAGGGACAAGGCTGTAGAGTTTGAGCAGGACTAGATTTTCTGCGCTCACATACAGAAAGGTGTCTAAAGATAACAAAACTGGGACCAACACAAATATTGGTAGATGCACATGCTGCTGGTGCGTCCACTGTCCCGTGCAACTCATTAGCTGTTGTTAATCTAAGGCCCTGTTTGGTTAAAAACTCCCTAGTCCCTACCTGCTTGGTTCCAGGGACTAAACATGGACTAGAGGTTATTAAATGACATGCTAAAAGACCATGTTACCCCTAGCAATGAACTAATAGAGACAAGGTGCGATGCGTGGCAGGGGCAACTGTTGGAAAAAGTCCGAAAAAGACTCCCTCGGGGTCTTCTTTCTTTAGTCCCAAATGCCCACTTTTAGTCCCTAAAATTCCCTCCTGTTTGGTTTAGATGGGACTGACACGGAGTTTTTTTAGTCCCTACACCAAAATGTCCCTGTAAACAAACACCCTCTAATAATGCCGCTGGAAAATTGATGCAATGCCACAGTTAAAAGCAAATTACATGTTTAACAAATTTTATTGTTAATATAATCTCTATGTTAATATTAATCAATGCCACCGTTTGAGAAATGCTACTGTCTTGCTTTCTTTCCCATTTAGATAAGATAGATGCTTCTTTTTGTTTGCTTCTATGTCATCCACCTTTATTGACAACTAATTGTTTCCTTTGCACCTCTGTGTAAACAGGGTTATCTACTTCACCTCGTTGCCATTGTGACCTTTTGTTGCACTACACAAAACACTTTTGTTTTAAGAGTGTTTTGTGCAGTTCAACCAAAATGTCACACCGACAACGTTGTTTGATTGCTTGATCTTAGTGGAACTGCACAAGAGTAGATCTTACTTGCTATCCGTTAAGGCGAATTTGGTTCAGATCTTCTTCTTTTGAGTTGTTTGAATTCCGCATCATGAGAGGTCAGTACTAGCCTTCTTTCACATGATTCTGCAGTGTGCTTTCATATGTTGGGCTACTTGTACGATAATGTTGCTTGATTTTAGTGAACTGCACAAATGGAAACAAGACTTCCAATCTGTGTGTCCACCTTAATATCCCATTGTGGTAAGATAAGGATATTTCACAACTGCTGTCCTGTATTTTGCCACTTTCATCAGAAAATTAAGTTTAGTACTATAATTGTGCTCCCTAATCTACATGCCAAATCTTATATTGAAGGCGAAGATTGTCTGTTATTGAACCAAGTGATGAAGGGGAAGAACAAGCGGAAGAAAAACAAAAATCAACTCCCGGTGCTGTAATGAAGCACTAGAATTGTGATGACACAAGTAATGATATACTTTTGCATCTTAATTTATTGCTATGGCTGGAACGAGCAATTGTTTTGCCACTGATTTGATGCCACTCTTAATGTAATATGTAATTATCTCTACTTGTGCAAACAGGGATCTTCTTTGAAGATACCATATATTTTAGTGGAACTGCACAAGAAGATGTTGGAAACATTAAACTAATCTAGGAGTATATAGTAAGCATGGCCACCACCGTAGATAGCAACAGATGGTTCCGGATAAGTGCTTCATCTATATGCTCTACACAATAAGCCTCCTGACAAAGGTTGGTACTCGTCCACTGATTTCATCCATATGATTGAGCTTTGTCATCTCTATTGGTGTTGTGCTACTGTTTAGATACTGTCATGAAAAAGTGGTATTGTCCTTGAGAAGTGATTCATCTGTGTTGTTTTAAATATCTCCTTTCCTTTTTTCCGAGCAAACAGGGATGCTAGCATTAAGTAGTCCTCTTGTATTTGCATAACAGGATCATCTTCCTCTGAAGAAGAATATGGAGTACGTGAAGTGACTAGTTCCGATTATGCCAGGATGAAGAAGCCCTGTCTATCTTCTCATCAGAAGGAGCAGTTGAAGGATGGTTACATTACTCCCCACAAGACCAAACTAACTTCAGCTCAGAAGGACTGACAAATCTCCATTTTTTTGCTGTGATGCACGAGTACAATGTTGTTCTAGGATTATTTTTGGTGAGTTCCATTTTTCTAAAAGTGTGCTCTACATGGACCATGTATGTGCCTGTTGAAACTGTCAATTCATAGTACAGTTTGCTTTATACTAATCACTTTTTTGTATTTGTGCAAATAGGGGTGCTCAGCTTGATTTCAATGGGAACTGCACAAAATGTTCATGAATACATTGAATCGTTCATTTCCACCACAAGAAAGGAGGTGCCGATAAGTTCAAGGCATTGCAACATATAAGGGCGGAATCATACAAGCTATGCGCGAATTTGGTTGATTTTGGTGGAACTGCACAAAAAGAACAACTGGTTTATTTAGCACGAGGTGCCATGTCAATGTCCGAACTGATGGCAAACCCTGCCCATTCCACAACCGTAGGCATTTGATATTTTGGAATGGGACAACCTTGTCAAATTTTGCTCATTGATTTTAGCAAGACATGCTACAGCCTCCGCCACCCGCATGCGGTACCGCCAGCGCTCGAGGCGGCCCTTGCGGGCGGAGCGGTATGAGTAGAGCAGCGCTTCCTGCTCCGCCCGCTCCACAGCGATCTGCTCCTCCACCTGCAGGTGCTCCTGGAGGAGATGGTGGTTGTAGGCGGCGTTGGCCTGCACCTCCCGGAACTGCTCCTCACACATCTGCCTCACCCTGTCCATATATTAGGCACCGGCCTCACCGATGGTCATGGTGCAATGCACCAGTGAGGATGGCGCGGAGGAGGGGGTTGGCGCCAGATCGTCGACTACCATGTTCTCCATTGGGACGTCGTCGTCCTCCGGCTGCCTGCCGGCCAGCCGGTCGGCCGCAATGGCTGCCATCTCCTTGTGGTCCATCGTTCGCCCGTTCCGAAGAGCGCTGGAGCGCGAGGAAGCCATGGTGGGCAGTAGTGGTGTGGACAGGAGAAAGGGAACGGATGCGGATGACTGCGGCTATGGCCGGCGCAGCAGTTTATATAGCAGTGGTGGGCGGGCGGAGGGACGGACATGTGGCGCCGGAGTAGCTGCCTCGGCAACCGCATATCATTAATGTGGGCGGCAAATGGACGGATGGACGTCACTTGTGTCCTTTGAAGGCGGAGCAATCGCCTGCACCGGGAAGCGGGGCGGGCGGTGCTGACTGTTTCGGGCGGAAAGCGCGCGCGGGCGAGGAGATGACTTTACTTGGAGAGGGTGACAATGGGGACCCACCAGGTCCATAGCCCCACGTACGCAAGTGCCTATATATATAAGTTATTTTGCTTCTTCCTGGTTTCCTGACATCACGGTCCCACACTATTGTCAACCTATGTAGTAGTCAATAAACGAGAGAATTGCACAAGAAGCGGCCGATAGCTGGGACCAAGCAGCTCGAGCAGTATTTGTGTTTTTGAGGTGTGAGCACTACAGAGTTTTTCGATGTTCAGCCCAGATATTAATTTTTCTCCTCTGAACAACAACGAAAACATTGCTGCAGGTATTAACTGGGCGGGCTGTGGCCCGTCTAGCCCAGGGCTCGTGTACATGGCTGGGTCGGAACGGAGAAACAACCTCGTCGTCGTCGTGTTCAGCTGGGTCCACGGCAACCGCAAGGAAGTGCCTCCTTATTACCCGCAAAATAATTATTCCTCCATGTGACAGCGGGGACCCACGGGACGGGGCATCGTATTTCGCGAAAAAAAGATTCGCCCCCTGACTGCTGCGACCCACGAGCTACATCTTCGCACGCACGGAAGTGCGTCCGGAAAAAAAAAACGATTCACCCCTGACTGCTAGGACCCACCAGCTACATCTTCGCACGCAAGGAAGTGCGTCCGGAAAAAAACGATTCGCCGCCCGACTGCTGGGACCCACCAGCTACACCTTCGCACGCAAGGAAGTGCGTCCGGGCAAAAAAAAACGATTCGCCCCCTGACTACTGTGACCCAGCAGCTACACCTTCGCACGCAACGAAGTGCGTCCGGGAAAAAAATAAACAAAATGATTCGCCTTCCTGACTGCTGGGACCCACCAGCTACATCTTCGCAGGCAAGGAAGTGCTTGACAGTCGGGACCCACCTGGTCGAAGCGTACGTAGCGTTGTCATTCTGGTCGCGAGCGTGTATGTACATACTGGTCGATGTAGAGGCGCGCAGGTGTCATAGTAGAGGCACGCACGTAGCATGTACACATACGTATAGTGGCTAGGGTGCAAGAAAGAAAATACGGCCACGTATGTGTACATACGGGCAGGGTCTCGGACGCCTACTCGCGCATATGTACGACCAGGGCTCGTGTACATGGCTGGGTCGGAACGGAGAAACAACCTCGTCGTCGTGTTCATGGGGAGGCAACAGAATGCCTCGCGTTCATGGGGAGGCAACGGAATGCATCATGTTCATGGGGAGGGGTGTGGCATACCGCAAAACGGAGGAAACGGACCTCCTACGGTCAAAACGGGGGTCCTGTTGCTCGGGAGGAGTGTGGCGTACCGCAAAACGGAGGAAACGGACCTCCTACGATCGAAACGGGGGTCCTGTTGATTGGGAGGGGTGTGGCGTACCGCAAAACGGAGGAAACGGACCTCCTACGGTCGAAACGAGGGTCCTGTTGATCAGGAGGGGTGTGGTGTACCGCAAAACGGATGAAATGGACCTCCTACTGTCGAAACAGGGGTCCTGTTGATCGGGAGGGGTGTGGCGTACCGCAAAACAGACGAAACAGACCTCCTACGGTCTAAACGGGGGTCCTGTTCATCGGGAGGGGTGTGGCGTACCGCAAAACAGGACTCCACGAGATACTGTTCATCTCCACCTTCGACCTCCTCCAGCCTCCACGGGCTACCGTCGACCTCCTCCAGCCTCACGGGCTCCTGTTCATCCAGCCTCCACCGCGCGCTACTCCACCGGCTACTGTTCAACCACCCCTCCACCGTCTACTGTTCATCCAACCCTCCACACAACGGGATCCTGTTCAACCACCCTCCACGGGCACCCCTCCACCATCTACTGTTCATCCAGCACTCCACACCACGGGGTCCTGTTCATCCAGAGGCAACGCCACCGCTCATTGTTCATCCAAAACCCCCCACAACGCTCACTA
The DNA here is from genome assembly GCF_002162155.2 of Triticum dicoccoides. Lineage (NCBI taxonomy): Eukaryota > Viridiplantae > Streptophyta > Magnoliopsida > Poales > Poaceae > Triticum > Triticum dicoccoides. The sequence goes on from NC_041383.1 coordinate 713,626,642, forward strand.
TTCATCCCACAGGCAGCATCGATCGGCTTCAATTAGCGGTAGTAGCGAACGAATTGCTCGATCGGGTTCAGTTAACAGCCATCAATCGATCGCTCGGGTTCAGTAACGCGTAGCCTGCAGTGCAATCGCTCGGGTTCAGTTAGAGCCCAACGCCTCACTCGGGTTCAGTTAGAGCCAACGCCTCGCACACACGTGCGTACGTGTATGAGAGAAACGCGCATCGCTCGGCCCCCGACCTCCCATCGTAACCCGAAATTTTCCTCGCCCTCGTTTCTACCACGGTTTTTTCCGTCATGGACGACCCAAAGAATGTCATGCAACTGCGTCTCCGGCCCGCCCAGGATGAAAAGCCCATTTTCTATCATGATTTTTTGTCATAGAAGTAGGAGCCCACCACATCTATGATGATACCGGGTTTTGTCACAATTATCGTCATAGAAGTGTCATATGTATGACAGAAAAAATTTCGTTCGGCCCAAAATGTCACGGATGTGTCTTTTTTGTAGTGATGACACCCGTCCTGCGACGTGTCAAGCAAGCAGGTGCGAAGCTGGCAGAACAGCCGGCAAGGCTTACAAGGCGCCGTACGATGTGACACTAAGCAGCGCATTTAATGCACTCTGTCAGCCTGCAGATTAGGTATGATAGCACTGTTTGCTATCTAATCAGTGCACAATGACCGATTTGCCACTGTGGTGACCCCTTAACCTATAGAAGGAGGTCCATGGAAACCATAAAGAGGATTCATACCTTTGTACACTCATACGCGTGTTGCCATTCTCGTACCAAGGAAAGCCTACCGAGCGACATTGCTGCATTTTTCCACCGCATTCCACCACCAATCCACCAAAGCGGGAGTAGGGTTTTACGCCTCATGGCGGCCCGAACCTGGGCAAAACTACCCGTGTGATCTCTGCCGCGCTGAGCTACGCTTCTATGCTGTTTTCGCAATGTGCCTATCCCCCCGCTGGACCAGAAAGGGGCTCATGGCCCCATAGGTGTCCGTTGTTTTCCCACGACAAGTAGTGTTGATTACATCTTGTAGTTGATTACTATATAGTTTATTTGATGGAAGATTATATGTTCAGATCCATTATGCTATTTAATACCCCTCTGATTTTTACCATTAATATCATTTGTGAGTAGTTACTTTTGTTCTTGAGGTCACGGGAGAAGTCATGTTGCAAGTAATCATGTGAACTTGATATGTGTTCGATATTTTGATGACATGTATGTTGTGATTCCCATAGTGGTGTCATGTGAACGTCGACTACATGGCACTTCACCATCTTTGGGCCTAAGGGAATGCATTGTGGAGTAGTTATTCGACGATGGGTTGCTAGACTGACAGAAGCTTAAACCCTATTTTATGCGCTACTTCGTAAGGGACTGATTTGGATCCCACTCGTGCGCGTCGGTGCTATACAAATGGTTTTAAGCCCTTTCCGCGACAGCATTTGGGACCATCGCCAAGTGTGTGTGTGTGATAGGGTGTCCTTCTAACGTGACTCAGAAACCATCGGGGATATGGAGCAGTTATCCAGAGGCCTTCCAAAATGTAATTCTGTGTGATGCAGCACACACTAAATTATTTCACACGTGTTGTATCGGTGATTAGATGTTTCTAATGACGCAGTGAAACCATACGGTCTGTCGGAATGAACCATTTGGGAAATAGTATGTAAGGAACACGGGCCAACATATACGAACTGTGTGCGATTTGTGCCCCATCACACACGAGTTTTCTGCGTAACCCGTCTGCCATGCAAGACTCCATCGCACACGTTTGCCAACAATTACCGTTTGCGATAATGTTCTACCACAAACGGTTCAGGAGCCCCTTCACACACATACAAGTGCTGCAGACCGTTTGTGATTTGTTGGGTATCACCGACGATTGCCGCAAGAGTGACGCGTGCTTTTCGTTTGGGATCCCACACATTTCTGAAAAAATTACGACTGTGATTGTACTTTACATTGGGCACGGTTTACTCCCAGTTCTCGTGTGCGATAATGTGATATCACAAACGGTTCCAGAGACCCTATGCACACGTAGTAGCATTGCAAATCGTTTGTGATCTGCTGTGTATCGCCGACGGTTCCACTATGATTGACGTATGCTTTCCGATGTGGATCACACACACTCATTTAGTTGAACCGTGTGCGGAGCAATTACCAGGTTAAAACAAAAATATCCCATTTTGAATCAGCATGAAAAAAGCAAATTCGCTAGAATATTCAATTGAATAAATAAACAAAAATATCAAATTTTGAATCGGCATGCAAAAAGCAAATTCGCCACAATATTCAATTGAACAAATAAACAAAAATATCCCATTCAGAATCGGCACGCAAAAAGCAAATTCGCAACAATATTCAATTGAACAAATAGTGTCCACACGAATAACATTCATCAGATCTCGCAACATTTGCAATTGAACATATGGTAGCTAAATTCCAATGATTTGTCCACACGTGTATGCATTACATAATTAATCATAGTGTATGGAATACGAAGACCTCATCAGATGGAAAACAATGGATCCATGCGTTATATGTTTAGCGACTAACTCTTACTCAATGTTTCAGGAGAAGGCATGTTGAAATCTTCATCATCACTAGTGGGATTGATGTAGTGATCCAGGAAGAAGTCGCTGATAAATCTCTGAACCATCAGCAAATCACCAGCCAGGATCGGTTCAGGGGTCCTCGATTTTAAGATGAGCAACAGTATTTTTAAGATCAGAATCTGCCATATGAGTGGAGTAGAAGATATTAATTAAGATAGACTTACAGATACTAATTCCCGAGGATCGTCACAACTATTAGCAGATTTGCAGATGGAGATCATGTGTCTGCAAACATAGTATCCACAAAGGTTGGTCCCTGCTTCTTGCTGAGGACACAGATTTTTTTGTACAAAATTAGTGATGTATTTGTCCAGTTAGGAACAACCTAACAGGTGTTATATGTATTATTTTTTCTTTGGACATAATAGAAAGAGGTTTATTTAGTAGCTTGAACATTTGACTAGCGTAAGGAAAGGTATTTGCAGACTGTTGGATAAATTTTCCGAAAATAACGGATTTTGGTGTGTTACCAGAGAAACGATCTCGTGCTGCAGAGGTAGTTCCCTCTTGAACATGTTCCCTGGTGTAGTTTTCCACAATGCGAGCACACTGCAAATGATGATGAATTTTGACAACATCAATTATTGAACCAGATATGAATGCAAATTAATTTCAACATCATAGAATTCAATATCTATCCATGAATTGCTGAAGATGCGTCAGATCCTGAGCGTTTGTTTACTCTCTGAGAGGATCGATGTACTGAACTATTTTCTTGTTCGGAACAATGAATACCAATATCTAGTGATAGCTACATATTAAGAAAGCCATGAACTTACGAATTATATCGAAATCTGAAAGGAAACAAGTGTATGCGTGGTTGTTTACTTGACTGATAACCCACAAGTATAGGAGATCACAACAATTTTTGAGGGTAGAGTATTCAACCCAAATTTATTGATTCGACATAAGGGGAGACAAAGAATATTCTCTACTATTAGCAGTTGAGTTGTCAATTCAACCACACCTGGATAACTTAATATCTGCGGCAAAGTATTTAGTAGCAAAGTAGTATGGAAGTAACGGTAACGGTGGCAAAAGTAAAAATAGTAGTTTTGTAGTAATTGTAACAGTGGCAACAATAAAGTAACTAAGCAAAGATCAATATCTGAAAAACTCATAGGCATTGGATCAGCGATGGATAATTATGTCGGATGTGATTCCTCATGCAACAGTTATAACATAGGGTGACACAGAACTAACTCCAGTTCATCAATGTAATGTCGGCATGTATTCCGAATATAGTCGTACGTGCTTATGGAAAAGAACTTGCATGACATCTTTTGTCCTACCCTCCCGTGGCAGCTGGGTCCTATTGGAAACTAAGGGATATTAAGGCCTCCTTTTAATAGAGTACCGGACCAAAGCATTAACACTTAGTGAATAAATGATCTCCTCAAACTATGGTCATCACCGGGAGTGGTCCCAATTATTGTCACTTCGGGGTTACCGGATCATAACACATAGTAGGTGACAATTGACTTGCAAGATAGGATCAAGAACTCACATATATTCATGAAAACATAATAGGCTCAGATCTGAAATCATGACACTCGGGCCCTAGTGACAAGCATTAAGCATAGCAAAGTCATAACAACATCAATCTCAAAACATAATGGATACTAGGGATCAAACCCTAACAAAACTAACTCGATTACATGATAAATCCCATACAAACCATCACAATCCAGCAAGCCTACGGTGGAATTACTCATGCACGGCGGTGAGCATCATGAAGTTGGTGATGGAGGAAGGTTGATGATGACTACGACAACGGATTCCCCTCTCCGGAGCCCCGAACGGACTCCAGATCAGCTCTCCTGAGAGAGATTAGGGCTTGGCGGCGGCTCCGTATCATAAAACGCGATGAATCCTTCTCTTTTATTTTTTTCTCCCCGAACATGAATATATTTAGTTAGAGTTGAGGTCGGTGGAACTCCAGGGGGCCCAAGAGGCAGGGGGGTGCGCCCAGGGGGTAGGCGTGCCCCCCACCCTCGTGGACAGGGTGTGGGCCCCTTGGTCTTGATTATTTCGCCAGTATTTGTCCATGATGGAATGGATTTTTGTCAGAGGCGCTCCGATGAATACTCGCGGAAGGAGGATGGTGCGATTCGGATCTAGATCCTCGTCTCTTTTTATAGGCAGCTCATTTGCACAGCTAGGGGGAAAAGTGTAAAAATACCCTGGCTTTTCGCATTCTTTTGACACGTGGAAGATGGCCATTATTACGCGCGGAAGCCAAGGAGAGCAGCATTTATAAGAAGCCGAACACTATTTGACAAGTATATGGAATTTGGGGAAGAACCCGCCTTGCAATGCCGAAGACAATCAACACGCCGGATTCATCATCATTGAAGCCTGGTTCGGGGGCTACTAAGGGAGTCCTGGACTAGGGGGTGTCCGGATAGCCGAACTATCATCTTTGGCCGGACTCCTAGGCTATGAAGATACAAGATTGAAGACTCCGTCCCGTGTCCGGATGGGACTTTCCTTGGCGTAGAAGGCAAGCTTGGCGATACGGATATATAGATCTCCTACCATTGTAACCGACTCTGTGTAACCCTAGCCCTCTCCGATGTCTATATGAACCGGAGGGTTTTAGTCCGTAGGACGAACAACAATCATACCATAGGCTAGCTTCTAGGGTTTAGCCTCCTTGATCTCGTGGTAGATCTACTCTTGTACTACCCATATCATCAATATTAATCAAGCAGGAGTAGGGTTTTACCTCCACCGAGAGGGCCCAAATTAAACCTGGGTAAAAACATCGTGTCCCTTGTCTCCTGTTATCATCCGCCTAGACGCACAGTTCGGGCCCCCCTACCCGAGATCCGCCGGTTTTGACACCGACAATGTCTAAACTAAGCAGATGACATATTTGATGTATAAAGTAGGCAATGCAAGACACCATATGCATGATATAACCAACATGACCATGCCAAGTTAGAGCGAAGACCTCAGGGGGTAAATAGAAGTTGTCTTCTCCTTCTGAATCCCCCTCAGAACAGATATCTTCCTCTCGATTACAATCGGAAATGCATGGAGGGGGGATGCCTTTGCGCCTACCATGGAGCGACGTCTGCATGAAATTTTATTGCCACGCAAGGCTCGTCTCTTTTGCTCTACATGTTCAGTTCTATTGTTTACAATAACTGTCATGCATAGGAATAAAACATAGTGAGATTATGTAAGGAGTGCATGCAGAAATCCAGAGTGATGGTAGCAACCTGTGGATAGACCCAAAACCAATAATAGCAGGCAGATAATGGCTTCAGTTAGAAAATACAGATAATGGCTTATTTACTGTTTGTTTCCCACCCAACATGAAACTCATAGTAGACACCGGAGATTAACCAGATAGTAGATAGATACTATTGATAGCGGCCCCAATACGTACCCCACAACCATTTAAAAACTCAAGTTTGACCATTATTTTGGAGCTGACTCAGAGTCTAATCGGTGAACAGGAAGATAAAGTAGCATGTAATATTAAGCGATGCATAACGTAAGCAGACACGAAAGAGTGCGACCTCTCTTGCGGACCCGTGTAGTCCTCAAGGTCATCTGCTCGGTTGATGATGGTAATGCAATTTTCATGGCTGCCAGTGGCGGGGAAGAAGATCTAAGGCAGCGAAAGACTGTCTGGAGGCCGGATCCCTGCTGTGCTGGACCCTTCTGTCGTTGGAGCAGCTGAGCTGGGGTGGACAACAGCGCAGCAGCAGCGGGACAAACCACGCAAGGTTTTCTTTGACAACTATCTTTAAGAGAAGTAATTATGTAAGGGCTCATTTGAATTGGAGGATTCCAACAATGCAGGGATAGGAAATAGACAGGAATATGATAGGAATGCACGTGCAAAACAGAGAATTTAAAAACACAGGATTTCTGCCAATCTGGGTGTTTGATTCACAACAATTGAAAGAGCACAGGATGCAAAGAAGCATGGTGAGATTAAGTCAAACCACAAGAAAATGTACGGTTATAATGCTATTATGCTACTATCTCTTAGTCTTGTGCTTCATGAATAGGAATTTGAAAAGGAGGACAAGTGAAAATTAAAATTCCTACGTTTTTCTTTGAAGGAGACACTAAAGGAACAAATCCGTGTGCTCAGTGGACAATATATATAACATGTAGAGTAAAAAAGAGATGTAACAAGTGTACAACCTCTTTGGCGAAGCCATGTCGATCTCAGCGTGATTGGGTTGGCCGGTGAGGATGCTCCGGCTGACTTTGCTGTCTAAGGAGGGGAAGAAGATCTTAGGCGTCTGGAGATGGAGCCCGAGGTAATGCTCCGCTGTGATGGAGGGTTTCGTTGTTGGAGCAGCTCCGGTGAGTTGTACGACGCCGAGGCTGAAGCAGGACAAGAGAGACAACGAACAACGTTAACCTGAGTGGAATTCTAATAACATCTCCAATACATGACATAAAATACATAACCACAAAGTGCTAGATGTAAAATACATCAGCCGCTCATCTCTGAAGTTAACTGTCGAAACTAAACTTAACTGTCGAAACTGAATTTTGCTGTCGAAACTGAATTTTGCTGTCGAAACCGAACACACTAGCAAGGTTGAGGCTACACGTTGGTCGACTGACTTTTTCATCTCTGGTCAGTCGATTTTGCAGCCGTTGGATACGAAATCAAGGGCCTGCGGTTCATCTTCAACCTCCACCCCCCTGAGCCGCCAGCCACCATCAGCCAAACAGCAGCACCCCGCCACCCGCGACCGGCGGTGCACCGCGCCGCCCGCCCCGAAAACACTCCCCACCGCCGGTCCGCCGCCACCCCGGCCATCCCTCTAGGCCCCCCATGCCGAGCTTTTTCTCTGGCGATCCCCACGCCACCGCCGCGCCAACGCCGGCGACCATCGCCCCCATCCTGAACCCTAAGATAGATAGTGGGGTACCTCTACGGTGAGCCCCCTCCCTGCTGCGGCTGGTTCTTCCTTCACCCCGGCGAGCCCCCCCCGCCCAACCCCCTAAAAATCGACTGACCCAAAAGTCGATTCAGTTGACTAAAGTGTAGCTAAATCGGAGCAGCATCGCAAGCAAGAAGCAAGAGCGAGAGTAGCAGCGCGAGCAAGAGCAATATCAAGAGCAGACCAGGCCGGGGACCGAGAGTAAGAGAAGAGCAGCAGCACGAGCGAGAGCTAAAGCAGCAGTAGATCCTACTGATGTGGACGTCGCCGCCGAGGGAGCGACACCATGGAGGAAGTGGCTGGCGCCGCCGTGGATGGAGCCGCGCTGTGTCGGCTCGGGACCGAGCGTCGGCAGCACCATGAGATCGAATCAAGAAGAAAATGTGGCGATTAGTGTACAACCTCTTTGGTGGTGCCGATTAGGCTGCAGCTTGATCCGAGGAAATGGTGATGATGATGCTCTTCCGGTGGTGCAGGTGAAGACGGCGGTGTGGGAATGGAGGTGGCCCGAAAGACGAGGGGAACGTCGGGGCAGCTCCTTGGAGGTGGAGGACGGGGTGGCTGAACTGGCAGGACGATGAGATCAACGACGGATCCTCATCTGGTACGGTGGATGAGGGACGTCGAGGTGTTGCTGTGGACAACGTCGTCGGCGAAGAGGCTCCGGCTAGGTGGCGGATGGAGCAGGGTGTGGGGTTTCGTCGCGGGTTTTCGCGGCCTCGGTGTACGAATGGGTGGGCGGATGGGATGGCAGTGGGGAACCATGGCTTAGAGATGCGCTTGTCCGAAATGTGGGGTAAGTTACGAAAGTACCCCCACCAATTTGAGGCGGTTCTTTCGGTTCAGGGGTACCACGGGCATTTCGCGTGTCGGGATTTCACAGGAGGTGGGAGCTTTCGCGCGCGTTGTAATTTCGGAATAGCAAGGCACGGGTTGAGATGGAGGGAGTTGTCGGAGCACAACGACACAAAGATATATCTTAAATATTTCAGGCTAACAAGGCGCGGGTTGAAATTTCCAGACAAGCCTAACGTGTACTGTACCAAATCAATGCGCACTACAAATGTCATTCAAAACTTTGAATTCATGTTATGTTCAATTAAAATATTTCGCTACGTGTATAATGCATGCAACCTACTACTCAAATGAACGTTTTAGTGCATTCCAAACATATATACTACCGCTTCAATATGAACTAAATTTGAATTCGTTTCTCTATTTGAATAAGATCTACAGTAATGATTGTTATGAAGTCAAAGCATTTGAATTTGTTTCTCTATTTTAATAAGATCTACAATCATCATTATTATCAAGTTAAACCATCATTTGTATATTATCTTCACAGCACACCACATGATTGGTCTCGAGTTATATATGAACTATGTGTACTATATGAACTCGAACTAGATTTTTTGAATCCACTTTATTTTGATTTCAAATCACATTACATTTCTAGCTCTAGCTAGATCTTCATAATCTAAACCATGTCTCATATGTATAATGTGTTTATCACATTATGTATGGTGCCCCGCCCCCTACGCCTACAAGTATTTAGAAGTGAATTGCAAACACCAGACATTACCACAAATTCAAATAAAATGTGAGAATGTTCGATATATAGTATTGTTTAGATTGTTCGATATTTAGTTGTAAGCTGCAAACGCCACACATTATCACAAATTCAAATAAAATGTGAGATTGTTTGATGTATAGTATGGTTTAGATTGTTCGGCATTTAGCTGTGAGTTGCAAACGCCATGCATTATCACATTATGGTATAACATGTGCACAACACGTGTATCACCGCTATATTTATGCATGCAATGTTTAAAACACTATGATCTCCTATTCAAATATATGAATCCGCTTTCATATCAATTATGATCTTTGTTAGTCTCTTACACCCACACAATCGTCTAACCTTTGTAGCTACCACTAACTTTCTCTCGTACATGCACACGCCCTCCTCGTCCTCCCCCTCCCTCGGCATTCTATCCACCGGGCACATTCATTTTTTTCTTTAGGTCGTTCTCCCAGAGTCTCCACAACTCCTTACCGACACACACCAATCGATAAACCTCTCCAGCGATGCCTGCCTACAACATACGCACACACCTTCAATCTCCTCCTTTATCTGTCCTTGCCTCGTGTCTCTCATACGGTCAGACACACGTGTAAACTCTCGCCCCTCTTTTCATCGATCTCACAACCGCACACTCCTCCCCCTATGTAGCTAGTAGTTGGGCCTCTCGCACCACCTCCTAGCTCCATTCTCTCTATCTATCCGTCTCGCTGGGCCTTATTTGCCTCTAACAAATGGACGTACACCGACTGATCTCTCGCTATACATATAGCTAGCTAGGTCCTTATAACTCGTTTTTACCCACACGTCAATCGATCTACCTCATTAGTTGTGTCTCTCCCTTCCTCCGACAAACAACAATTGATCTACTGATCTAGTTAGGTTTGCTTACCAAACACATGGTTCCCCTTCATCAACCATGGATGCGTCCCGACAGATCTATCACGCACAGGCACACACAGAAACAAATCCCCACTCTTATTGATAACATTGCAGTTCCACCCTCAGTTTGTCTAGTAGGCCTCTCCCACCATCTTCGAGAAGCAACTCCATCACCCATCCAGCACTCTACCCCTCTCCCTCCCTCTCTCTCTCCTCTGTCTCTCTGTCCCATCATATTTCCCGTCCTTCAGTTATGTATGGATGTCGACCGATCTCCCTCAAGTCATAGCTGGGTCTCTCCTTCTCAACACATATACGAGTCGTTCTACCTCTATAGTTAGGCCTCTGCCTACCCCTCCCCCCACCCCCTCCCCCCCCACACACCGATACATCGAGCGCTCTAGTCATGTCTCCCTGCCACACACAAACTTCACATGTGCCCTCTAACGTTCCGGTAGGCCAGTCACCCTATATCTTTGACTTGCACACACACACACACACACAATTTCTATGGATCTCTTCATCGATCTCACACCCACCCACTTGATCCTCTCTTCGACTCTATCGATAGCTATGACCCCTCCCTCTCTTCTCGCGGATCGCCCGACCCTCTATCGATAGGCCTCCATTTCACACACATTGCATGCAAAATTTTGTTTGAGATGTCATCGACATATATTCCCACAAATAATTCACGAAATCAACCCCCCACCCCACCCCACCCCAAAATAAAAAACACTCACGAACGCAGTTTGTATCTCTCACACACACCCATGTAGGTGGGGGACGTGCACGAAGAGAAGAGGTGCATGCACGGCGCACATACTCCCGTCTCTTTCCCAACCACACCCGCGCGGGTACACAGTGGAGCTCATTCTGTATGAAAAAGGCAGCCCACATGGTAATTTGGCACGTGTACTGGTTGTCCACTTGGTGGAGGGAGGATCGTCTACAACGGGTGAACAAACAAATTGCGACTTGACGTGTTATGTTAAAAAAAAGAGGCAAACCATGTGGGGCCTACCTTAGAGGCAAGGCTCTATACACTGGAGTACTTTTGATGTGTGTGTCCCGTCAACTCGCAGAACGAGGAGAAGCTTGCTTAGTACGCCGTCTCTCCCGCCCACGGGCGCGGTGGCTCGCAGGATGAGGTGAAGTTTGCTCCGCCTTACGCATGCTCCCTCACCCATGCACGCGGTGGCTCGCAGGACGAGGAGAAAATTTACTACTCCCTCCGTTTACTCCTTGTCCCTACTAACTTCGTTATAAAGATTATCATATTGTTTGGAATATATATGTCCTTTAGTAGATTTCAATATGAACTACTAGTACATACTCCAAACACTGATGTATATAGGCGTATTTTAGAGGTATATTCACTCATTTTGCTCCATATGTAGCACTCTCCCTCGCCCCTCAACCCTCGACCACGTGGTGGACATGCATCAATTCATTCAGTCTCATATAGCCAGAACGATATATACTGCACTACCATTATTGCTCAACTTCCCGAAGAGGCAAAGAGCCAATCGCAAGGTTAATATTTTGGAGATGCCAAGCGCAAGGTTATAGGAGAACGAGTAGTAGGTGCCGCCTCATTTATAAATAAAGTTTTTTTTCTTCAGTGGCATGTACGCAATATGATAGGTTCATATGGAGAGAAAAGGAAACCGCTCCACTGTATACATAGTCAGAACGGGCCAGCCTACACGGTTGCTTGCTGGGGTTGCTCTCTTCACACTCTCTCGCACAAAACGATTGTGGCCACATCTCTAACATCCCGGCAGATCACGTCTGCTTGGGGAAGAGGTGGATGCTTAGTGTAGATGCAGTGGCCGTCGCCAACGGCGAAAACCCACTATCGGCACGTCCCGGTTAGGGGTCCCCGCCGTTCTCTCTCACAAAGCCGGTGAGGTTCCCTTCGTCCCTTTCTCGCTGCCGTGACATGGGCAGTTGCCGCCTCCCGCCTCCCTCCTCAAGGTTGATCTACGTCCCTCAGGTACAACTCCCTTTACAGCCGGCTTGCACCACTGCTCCAGCTGCCCCCATCACTCCCTGTGGATATTTCTCTACTTCTTTGCCCCGCACATACCTCTACTGGCTTCTACGTACTGTATTTGTGATGAGTTTATGTCTCATCAACTAGTCCCAGTAATATTATTCTAATCACGCTTCTTCAATATCTTTGCCACAGGGATGCTCATCTCGATTTTGGTGAAACTGCACAAAATGTTCTGATGGTCAAAAGGTTAACTTCATTTATTAGGAAGCTCGAATGTTGCCAGCAAATTGAAGCCTAGTCATGGTTCATGGTTCAAGGGCTAGGGACTGCATGGATTCTTTTTTCTTTAGCTACTGCTACATCTTGAGCTTGCGTTCGTTTTCCTCGAAGAGGAGAGGGTGATGCAGCAAAGTGTAGCGTAAGTATTTCCCACAGTTTTGAGAACCAAGGTATCAATCCAGTAGGAGGCTCCTCAAAAGTCCCACACACCTACACAAACAAACTGAGAACTCGCAACCAACGCAATAAAGGGGTTGTCAATCCCTTCACGGCCACTTGCGAAAGTGAGATCTAATAAAGATAGTATGATAAGATAAATATATTTTTGGTATTTTGTACTACCTCCGTCTCAGTTTACAAGTCCTGCGCGTATACCTAGGTTGCCAATTTTATCAGCCTAATATAAACTATATAACACAAAAATTATACCTTTTGAAAGTAGAAACTCCGTAGTTTACGTTGGTATATTTTTTATAATATACGACTTGTATTAGGTTAGTCAAATTAACGATCTAGGGGTACGCGCACGCCCTGTAAACTAAGAAAGAGGTAGTAATATAGATACAAAAAGTAAAGATGCAAATAAAAGTAGATTGAAAGCAAATATGATAAGAGATAGACCCGGGGGCCATAGGTTTCACTAGAGGCTTCTCTCAAGATAGCATAAGTATTACGGTGGGTGAACAAATTACTGTCGAGCAATTAATAGAAAAGCGCATAGTTATGAGATTATCTAGGCATGATCATGTATATAGGAATCACCTCCATAACAAGTAGACCGACTCATGCCTGCATCTAATACTATTACTCCACACATCGACCGACTCCTGTCTGCATCTAGAGTATTAAGTTCATAAGAACAGAGCAACAAATTAAGCAAGATGACATGATGTAGAGGGATAAACACATGCAATATGATATAAACCCCATCTTGTTATCCTCGGTGGCAACAATACAATATGTGCATTGCAACCCTTTCTGTCACTGGGTAAGGACACCGCAAGGTTGAACCCAAAGCTAAGCACTTCTCCCATGGCAAGGAAGACCTATCTAGTAGGCCAAACCAAACTAATAATTCGAAGAGACTTGCAAAGATAACTCAATCATACATAAAAGAATTCAGAGAAGATTCAAATATTATTCATAGATAAACTTGATCATAAACCCACAATTCATCGGATCTCGACAAACACACCGCAAAAAGAGTTTACATCGAATAGATCTCCACGAGAGAGGGGGAGAACATTGTATTGATATCCAAAAAGAAGGGAAGAATCCATCTAGCTAATAACTATGGACCCGTAGGTCTGTGGTAAACTACTCACAACTCATCGGAGGGGCAAGGATGTTGATGTAGAGGCTCTCCGTGGTTGATTCCCCCTCCGGCAGAGTGCCGGCGAAGGCTCCATGATGAGATCTCGCGGATACAGAAGGTTACCGCGGTGGAAATTGCGTTTCGTGGTGCTCCTGGATGTTTTCGGGGTACGTAGGTATATATAGGAGGAAGAAGTACGTCGGTGGCCGCCCAAGGGGCCCACGAGACAGGGGCCGCGCCCTACAGGGGGGGGGGGGTGGCCCCCTATCTCGTGGGGCCCTCGGAAGCTTGTGACTTTCACTCCAAGCTCTCCGGATCACGTTCGTTCCAAAAATCACGCTCCCGAAGGTTTCATTCCATTTGGACTCCGTTTGATATTCCTTTTCTTCGAAATACTGAAATAGGCAAAAAAACAGCAATATGGGCTGGGCCTCCGGTTAGTAGGTTAGTCCAAAAAATGATATAAATGTGTAAAATAAAGCCCATAAACATCCAAAAGGGGTAATATAATCGAATGGAACAATCAAAAATTATAGATACGTTGGAGACATATCAAGCATCCCCAAGCTTAATTCCTGCTCATCCTCGAGTAGATAAATGATAAAAAGAGAATTTTTGATGTGGAATGCTACCTAGAATAATTCATAATGTAATTTTCTTTATTGTGGCATGAATGTTCAGATCCAAATGATTCAAAATAAAAGTTCATATTGATAAAAGAAATAGTAATACTTAAAGCATACTAATCAAAGTAATCATGTCTTCTCAAAATAACATGGCAAAAGAAAGTTCATCCCTACAAAATCATATAGTTAGGCTATGCTTCATTTTCGTCACACAAAGATGTTCCCAACTTCTATACCCCCGATGACATGCCAAGCAATTGTTTCATACTTAAATAATCTCAAACTTTGTCAACCTTCACGCAATACATGAGCGTGAGCCATGGATATAGCACTATGGGTGGAACAGAATATGATGATGGGGATTGTGTGGAGAACACAAAAAAGGAGAAAGTCTCACATTAATGAGGATAATCAACGGGCTATGGAGATGCCCATCAATTAATGTCAACATGAGGAGTAGGGATTGCCATGCAACGGATGCATTAGAGCTATAAATGAATGCTCAACAAAATAAAACTAGTGGGTGTGCATCCAACTTGCTTGCTCACGAAGACCTAGGGCATTTGAGGAAGCCCATCGTAGGAATACACAAGCCAAGTTCTATAATGAAAAATTCCCACTAGTATGAAAAAGACAACTTATGAGACTCACTATATGAAAAACACGATGCTACTTTGAAGCACAATATATGAGACTCACTACATGAAGAACAAGGTGCTACTTTGAAGAACAAGTGTGGAAAAAGAGATAGTAACATTGCCCTTTTTATTTATTTATTTTCTTCTTCTTCTTTTTTTCTTTTTTTTTGGGCCTTTTTTTTCTTTTTGGCCTTTCTTCTTTTTTTTTCTTTTTTTCTTTGGGCAATGTTCTAATAATGATGATCATCACACTTCTATTGATTACAACATAAGAATTACAACTCGAAACTAGAACAAGATATGACTCTATATGAATGCCTCCGGCGTTGTACCGGGATGGTGCAATTAATCAAGAGTGACATGTATGAAAAATAATGCATGGTGGCTTTGCCACAAATACGATGTCAACTACATGATCATGCAATGGCAATATGACAAAAGTAAAGTATGTCATGATGATGATCGGAACGGTGGAAAGTTGCATCACAATATATCTCGGAATGGCTATGGAAATGCCATAATAGGTAGGTATGGTGGCTGTTTTGAGGAAGATATAAGGAGGTTTATGTATGATAGAGCATATCGTATCACAGTGTTTAGATGCACCGGCGAAGTTTGCACCAACTCTCAAGGTGAGAAAGGGCAATGCACGGTACCGAAGATGCTAGCAAAGGCGGAAAGGTAAAAGTGCGTATAATCCATGGACTCATCATTAGTCAAAAGAACTCATATAATTATTGCAAAAATTTAGAAGTCATCAAAAACTAAGTACTACGTGCATGCTCCTAGGGGGATAGATTGGTAGGAAAAGACCATCGCTCGTCCCCGACCGCCACTCATAAGGATGCACAAGCCAGGTACACTTCATGTTTCAAATTTGTTATACAACTTTAACCATACATGCATGCTACGGGATTTGCTAACTTCAACACAAGCATTCTTTAAATTCACAATCGCCCAACTAGCATGACTTTAATATCACTACCTCCATATCTCAAAACAATTATCAAGTATCAAGTTGATCATAGCATCCAATTCACTTCTTATGATAGTTTTTATTATACCCAACTTGGATGCTCATCATTCTAGGACCAACTTTATGACCATAGCAAATACCATGTTGTTCTAAAAGACTCTCAAAATAATATAAGTGAAGCATGAGAGACTAGTAATTTCTTCAAAATTAAGACACCACCGTGCTCTAAAGGATATAAGTGAAGCACTAGAGCAAAAAACTATCAAGCTTAAAAGATATAAGTGAAGCACATAGAGTATTCTAGCAAATTCTAATCAAATAGGCTTCTCCCAAAAGGTGTGTACAGCAAGGATGATTTTGGTAAACTAAAAAGCAAAGACTAATATAATACATGATGCTCCAAGCAAAACACATATCATGTAGCGAATAAAAATATAGCTCCAAGTAAAGTTAACAATGAACGAAGATGAAAGAGGGGATGCCTTCCTGGGGCATCCCCAAGCTTAGGCTTTTGGCTATTCTTGAATATCTTGGGGTGCCTTGGGCCTCCCCAAGCTTAGGCTCTTGCCACCCTTTATTCCATAGTCCATAAAAGCTTTACCCAAAACTTGAAAAGTTCACAACACAAAACTCAATAGGAAATCTTATAAGCTCCGTTAGTGAAAGAAAACAAAACCACCACATAAGGTACTGCAATGAACTCATTCTTTATTTATTTTGGTGTTAAACCTACTGTATTCAAACTTCTTTATGGTTCATAGACTGAACTACTAGCCATAGATGCATTGATATAAGCAAACACCACACGAAAAACAGAATCTGTCAAAAACAGAACAGTCTTTAGCAATCTGTAACTAACGCAAACGTCTGGAACTCTAAAAATCCTACCAAAATAGGAAGTCCTGGACAAGTTGTTTGTTGAAAACAGCAAAAAGAATCAACGCAAAAGCACGTTCCTGTGATTTAACAAAATTATATTCGTGCGTGTAAAGTTTCTGTTTTTCAGCAGAATCAAATCAACTATCATCATAGGTTATCCTATAGGTTCTACTTGGCACAAACACTAATTAAAAGATAAAAACACATATAAACAGAAGGTAGATGCAAGATTTATTACTAAACAGGAGCAAAAACAAAAACATAAAGAAAATTGGGTTGCCTCCCAACTAGCGCTATCGTTTAACGCCCCTAGCTAGGCATAAAAGCGAAGATAGATCTAACGAGTGCTATCTTTGGCACTAAATTCATAAGTAGCACGCATGATAGATTAATAAGGTAATTTGACTTTCTTCCTTGGAAAGTGCTCCATGCCTTTCTTTAAGGGAAATTGGAATCTAATGTTCCCTTCCTTCATATCAATAATCGCACCAATCGTTCTAAGGAAAGGTCTACCAAGAATAATAGGGCAAGAAAGATTGCAATCTATATCAAGAATGATAAAATCTACGGGCACCAAATTTCTATTTGCAACAATAAGAACATCATTGATCCTTCACATAGGCTTTTTAATGGTGGAATCCACAAGGTGCAAATTTAAAGAGCAATCATCAAGATCATGGAAACCTAGAATATCACATAAAGTTTTCAGAATCGTGGAAACACCAGCACCCAAATCACACAAAGCAAAACACTCATAATCTTTAATTCTAATCTTTATAGTAGGTTCCCGTTCCTCATTAAGTTTTCTAGGTATAGAAACTTCCAAATTAAGTTTTTCATCATAAGATTGCATCAAGGCATCAACAATATGTTATGTAAAAGCTTTGTTTTGACTATAAGCATGAGGAGAATTAACAACGGATTGCAACAAGGAAATACAACCTTTTAAAGAGCAATTATCATAATCAAATTCCTTGAAATCTGAGATAGTAGGTTCAATATTATTAGAAGTTGAGGATTCTCCAATCTCACTTTTACCAAATTTAACATTAAGATCTAAAGACTCCGAATTCTTGGGACGCCTTCTAGGCATAGTTGATTCATCATCAGTCCCATAATAATCAAAATTCATATTGCAAAACATAGATTTAATTGGAGACGCATCAATAACTTTAAGATCCTCATCATTATTTTCATGTATTTTTTTTGGTTTAGCGGCCATCTTATTGACTAAGGTGGCTTGCTTGTCAGAAATTTTGGCTATAGAATTTTCAAGCCGGGTAATTTGAGCGTTAACACCATAAAATTCTTTATTCATATCATCAAGCTCTTTGTTCATAAACCCCAAAAAACTTTTTTGTTCCTTAAGCTCTTTTCTAAAGAAATTATTATGCTCAAATTGCAAATTCATAAAGCTTCTAATATTTGATTCAATCTCATCCATCCTTCTGAGAAGGTGGTCAGGACCCTTAGGCGCAGCCATAAGGTAAAACAAGCAAACAAGCACACAAAGGAAGGCAAGCGAGAAGAGAGGAGGAGATTGGGAAAGAGAGGGCGAATAAAACGGCAAGGGTGAAGTGTGGGAGAGGAAAACGAGAGGCAAATGGCAAATAATGTAAATGCGAGGGAGATGGGTTTGTGATGGGTACTTGGTATGTCTTGACTTGAGCGAAGACCTCCCTGGCAACGGCGACAGAAATCCTTCTTGCTACATCTTGAGCTTGCGTTGGTTTTCCTCAAAGAGGAGAGGGTGATGCAGCAAAGTGTAGCGTAAGTATTTCCCTCAGTTTTGAGAACCAAGGTATCAATCCAGTAGGAGGCTCCTCAAAAGTCCCACGCACCTATACAAACAAACTGAGAACTCGCAACCAACGAAATAAAGGGGTTGTCAATCCCTTCACGGCCACTTGCGAAAGTGAGATCTCATAAAGATAGTATGATAAGATAAATATTTTTTTGGTATTTTGTAATATAGATGCAAAAAGTAAAGATGCAAATAAAAGTAGATTGAAAGCAAATATGATAAGAGATAGACCCGGGGGACATAGGTTTCACTAGAGGCTTCTCTCAAGATAGCATAAGTATTATGGTGGGTGAACAAATTACTGTCGAGCAATTGATAGAAAAGCGCATAGTTATGAGATTATCTAGGCATGATCATGTATATAGGCATCACGTCCATAACAAGTAGACCGATTCCTGCCTGCATCTACTACTATTACTCCACACATCGACCGACTCCTGTCTGCATCTAGAGTATTAAGTTCATAAGAACAGAGAAACGCAATAAGCAAGATGACATGATGTAGAGGGATAAACACATGCAATATGATATAAACCCCATCTTGTTATCCTCGATGGCAACAATACAATACATGCCTTGCTACCCTTTCTGTCACTGGGTAAGGACACCGCAAGATTGAACCCAAAGCTAAGCACTTCTCCCATGGCAAGAAAGACCAATCTAGTAGGCCAAACCAAACTGATAATTCGAAGAGACTTGCAAAGATAACTGAATAATACATAAAGGAATTCAGAGAAGATTCAAATATTATTCATAGATAAACTTGATCATAAACCCACAATTCATCGGATCTCGACAAACACACGGCAAAAAGAGTTTACATCGAATAGATCTCCACGAGAGAGGGGGAGAACATTGCATTGAGATCCAAAAAGAGAGTCGAAGTCATCTAGCTAATAACTATGGACCCGTAGGTCTGTGGTAAACTACTCACAACTCATCGGAGGGGCAAGGATGTTGATGTAGAGGCCCTCCGTGGTTGATTCCCCCTCCAGCAGAGTGCCGGCAAAGGCTCCAAGATGAGATCTCACGGATACAGAAGGTTTTGACAGTGGAAATTGTGTTTCATGGTGCTCCTGGATGTTTTCGGGGTACGTAGGCATATATAGGAGGAAGAAGTACGTTGGTGGCGGCCCGAGGGGCCCACGAGACAGGGGGGCGCGCCCTACAGGGGGGGGGGGCGGCCCCCTATCTCATGGGGCCCTCGGAAGCTTCTTGACTTGCACTCCAAGCTCTCTGGATCACGTTCGTTCCAAAAATCACGCTCCCGAAGGTTTCATTCCATTTGGACTCCGTTTGATATTCCTTTTCTTCGAAATACTGAAATAGGCAAAAAACAGCAATATGGGCTGGGCCTCCGGTTAGTAGGTTAGTCCCAAAAATGATATAAATGTGTAAAATAAAGCCCATAAACATCCAAAAGGGGTAATATAATAGCATGGAACAATCAAAAATTATAGATACGTTGGAAACGTATCAACTGCCTCTATTCCAAAATAGGTGTCAACTTTAGTAGTAGTACAACTTTGTACTAAAGTTTGCACAAAGTTGAGATACTTATTTTGGAACGAAGGGAGTACATATTTGCTATGATCTGTCAATCATTGAGATGCAATAGCATGCATGTTAGTCTCCTTTGTATTTGATGAAATGTTGCAACGGGCAACCTTGGACGCAAGATACATGTAACAGAAGCTAGAAGCTTCATAGCATTGTACAAATTTATCTCGCTGATAAATTACAGTACGTACTATACTAGTACTTCCTCCATTCCTAAATATAAGTCTTTGTAGAGATTTCACCATGAACCACATGCAAATGTATATAGATGCATTTTAAGTGTAGATTCATTCATTTTGTTTCGTATGTAGTGGAATCTCTATAAAGACTTATGTACTAGTAATAGCTAGCCCCCACTACTAGGAATTCTCTATCCACTCCTTGAGCCACATCATCAAAATTGATGTGGCCGTTAGATGAAGTAAATCAGTCCATAATAGCCGTCTGATCTAGATGTTGAGAGGCTCCGCACTAAGCCACATGCAAGCATGTAGAAATACCGTGGCACATGCATGTGAGTGGGTTTTAAATCACATCAACATGTCTGCATGGAAGCATGCACCGGTAGCATGCATGTAAGTGAGATTTTAAGTCCCATTAACATGTCAAAAAGAAAAATATAATCCCATTATGCAGTAGGAGTTGGCTAATCTTTTTTCCTTACGTGGGATGATCTAAATGATGATGGGAGTTTATTTAGTTTGGCTACCACATTTTGTGCAGAGAGATATACTACTGTTCCGCGGCAACGAGCGGGGGCTCATCTAGTAATATTCAGGAACGGAGGAAGTACTATGTAAAGAGTTAGGTGTCACATGGTGATAGTGTGAGGTGGGCCATGTAATCACTGAGCCTGCGTGTTTTCACTACTCTTGCATGCCTCTACTGTAAGAATGGAGAAAATTGTAATCTTGTAGTAGTACCTCCTTTCGCCGAAAGCGTGGGACATCCAGCAGTCCTACCACCTCTGTAATAAAGACCAATGAGCCATCAAATCACATAGACCCAGCAGTAAGTTGGATGGATGAAGCAACCATCACTCTTGCGCCAGTGAGAGGTCGCGTCCGCTCTGCCCGGGTATGAATGCGGCATCGATTCTTTGGAGCGGTGCTGACCGTTTCGGGCGGGAAGCGCGCGCGAGCGATGGAGGGGTTGTGGGTGGGCTAGGCTGGTCAGGAGCGGGCGTGGCAGCTGTCTGCATGTCCCTACCGGACACGCACGGAAACGAGATAATGCACCAACTCTCGCGGCTAAAATCGTACACTAGATAACATCTCTCTGTAGGAGTAGGTTGATCTGTCGCTCTCTCTAACACACAGACATGTTGTTAAACATACATACACACACACACACACACACACATACACACACACACACACGCATGCACCTTGGTCCCGTTACACCTTCTAACGTGACTTATTACACCTAGACGGAGGGAGTAGTAAGTATACGAGATACGGTGGCACACTGACTTAAGTCGAATACAAGTGCCCAAAATTTGTGTGCATGTTGTAATAAGGATTCACTTAAAATAGTACATGAGCGAACAGAGGGATCAATTGGACAGTGTTCCCGAGTAGTAGTGAGATGTGTGAGGTAAGATACACCACTGGCGCTTTCAATTTTTCTTATTAATTTGTTTGTTTCACTCTCTCACTGGTGTGACCCAACGTACTATGTGGAGAGAGGTAAGGTGACTAAGGCTTCATTATTTCTGCACCACTGTGGATAGTCTTACCACCAAAGCCACATGACACGATTATGATAGAAATCCCGATGACTCCCACACACACAAAAAAACACGACATGCTTGTCACACGAATGCAGGAATGTATAAAAGGTTATTTTCCTCTCGTTGAACATAACGGGAGGGTTGTGCAGCTGGTTAGCCTGTTCGCTCATCAAACTTGAGGTTTCGGGTTCGATAACTACACTTGAGCATAATTTGTACCAGGAGGACTCTTTGACTGGTCAAAATGTTTTCTAGGGTTTGCACGCTTCACATTCTCTCTCCAGTATATATATACACGCTGGAGCCTCATCGCTTGTAGTTGCTCTCTTCACACTCTCTCGCCCTCTCCCGCTGGAGCCTCAGTGCTTGTAATTGCTCTCTTCACACTCTCTCGCCCTCTCTAGATCTAAACAATACTTCGTTGGCCTCTCTCTCCCCTCACTGCTGCTCAAAGAGCCGGCAGGATCCGTCCGCCGGGAAGGGAAGGAGGCTTAACGCTATCCCCGTCGGCGAGGGACTACCGGCGCAGCTGTTCACTTTCCACCCAGCGGCGACGCGGGAGGGCCTCAGACCCCTTCTTCTTTGCCGCCGTCCCGTCGCCCACCGAACCACGCCCCAAGAACCTTAAGGTATAATTTACTTACTCCACATGCATTGCTGTAGCTGCATGTATACCATGAATCTAGGACGTGGTTCAAAGAGGAAAGGAGTGGGGGAAAGTAGTGGGAAAAGTTGTATATAGCATGAATCTAGGACGTGGTTCAAAGAGGAAATGAAGGGGGAAAGTTGTATAGCATGAATCTAGGTCGTGGTTCAAAGAGGAAAGGAATGGGGGAAAGTAGTGGGGAAAGTTGTATCGCATAAATCTAGGACGTGGTTCAAAGAGGAAAGGAAGGGGCCAAAGTACTAGTTCAAAAAGGAAAGGAAGGGACAAGGTTGTAGAGTTTGAGCAGGACTAGATTTTCTGCGCTCACATACGGAAAGGTGTCTAAAGATAACAAAACTGGGACCAACACAAATATTGGTAGATGCACATGCTGCTGGTGCGTCCACTGTCCCGTGCAACTCATTAGCTGTTGTTAATCTAAGGCCCTGTTTGGTTAAAAACTCCCTAGTCCCTACCTGCTTGGTTCCAGGGACTAAACATGGACTAGAGGTTATTAAATGACATGCTAAAAGACCATGTTACCCCTAGCAATGAACTAATAGAGACAAGGTGCGATGCGTGGCAGGGGCAACTGTTGGAAAAAGTCCGAAAAAGACTCCCTCGGGGTCTTCTTTCTTTAGTCCCAAATGCCCACTTTTAGTCCCTAAAATTCCCTCCTGTTTGGTTTAGATGGGACTGACACGGAGTTTTTTTAGTCCCTACACCAAAATGTCCCTGTAAACAAACACCCTCTAATAATGCCGCTGGAAAATTGATGCAATGCCACAGTTAAAAGCAAATTACATGTTTAACAAATTTTATTGTTAATATAATCTCTATGTTAATATTAATCAATGCCACCGTTTGAGAAATGCTACTGTCTTGCTTTCTTTCCCATTTAGATAAGATAGATGCTTCTTTTTGTTTGCTTCTATGTCATCCACCTTTATTGACAACTAATTGTTTCCTTTGCACCTCTGTGTAAACAGGGTTATCTACTTCACCTCGTTGCCATTGTGACCTTTTGTTGCACTACACAAAACACTTTTGTTTTAAGAGTGTTTTGTGCAGTTCAACCAAAATGTCACACCGACAACGTTGTTTGATTGCTTGATCTTAGTGGAACTGCACAAGAGTAGATCTTACTTGCTATCCGTTAAGGCGAATTTGGTTCAGATCTTCTTCTTTTGAGTTGTTTGAATTCCGCATCATGAGAGGTCAGTACTAGCCTTCTTTCACATGATTCTACAGTGTGCTTTCATATGTTGGGCTACTTGTACGATAATGTTGCTTGATTTTAGTGAACTGCACAAATGGAAACAAGACTTCCAATCTGTATGTCCACCTTAATATCCCATTGTGGTAAGATAAGGATATTTCACAACTGCTGTCCTGTATTTTGCCACTTTCATCAGAAAATTAAGTTTAGTACTATAATTGTGCTCCCTAATCTACATGCCAAATCTTATATTGAAGGCGAAGATTGTCTGTTATTGAACCAAGTGATGAAGGGGAAGAACAAGCGGAAGAAAAACAAAAATCAACTCCCGGTGCTGTAATGAAGCACTGGAATTGTGATGACACAAGTAATGATATACTTTTGCATCTTAATTTATTGCTATGGCTGGAACGAGCAATTGTTTTGCCACTGATTTGATGCCACTCTTAATGTAATATGTAATTATCTCTACTTGTGCAAACAGGGATCTTCTTTGAAGATACCATATATTTTAGTGGAACTGCACAAGAAGATGTTGGAAACATTAAACTAATCTAGGAGTATATAGTAAGCATGGCCACCACCGTAGATAGCAACAGATGGTTCCGGATAAGTGCTTCATCTATATGCTCTACACAATAAGCCTCCTGACAAAGGTTGGTACTCGTCCACTGATTTCATCCATATGATTGAGCTTTGTCATCTCTATTGGTGTTGTGCTACTGTTTAGATACTGTCATGAAAAAGTGGTATTGTCCTTGAGAAGTGATTCATCTGTGTTGTTTTAAATATCTCCTTTCCTTTTTTCCGAGCAAACAGGGATGCTAGCATTAAGTAGTCCTCTTGTATTTGCATAACAGGATCATCTTCCTCTGAAGAAGAATATGGAGTACGTGAAGTGACTAGTTCCGATTATGCCAGGATGAAGAAGCCCTGTCTATCTTCTCATCAGAAGGAGCAGTTGAAGGATGGTTACATTACTCCCCACAAGACCAAACTAACTTCAGCTCAGAAGGACTGACAAATCTCCATTTTTTTGCTGTGATGCACGAGTACAATGTTGTTCTAGGATTATTTTTGGTGAGTTCCATTTTTCTAAAAGTGTGCTCTACATGGACCATGTATGTGCCTGTTGAAACTGTCAATTCATAGTACAGTTTGCTTTATACTAATCACTTTTTTGTATTTGTGCAAACAGGGGTGCTCAGCTTGATTTCAATGGGAACTGCACAAAATGTTCATGAATACATTGAATCATTCATTTCCACCACAAGAAAGGAGGTGCCGATAAGTTCAAGGCATTGCAACATATAAGGGCGGAATCATACAAGCTATGCGCGAATTTGGTTGATTTTGGTGGAACTACACAAAAAGAACAACTGGTTTATTTAGCACGAGGTGCCATGTCAATGTCCGAACTGATGGCAAACCCTGCCCATTCCACAACCGTAGGCATTTGATATTTTGGAATGGGACAACCTTGTCAAATTTTGCTCATTGATTTTAGCAAGACATGCTACAGCCTCCGCCACCCGCATGCGGTACCGCCAGCGCTCGAGGCGGTCCTTGCGGGCGGAGCGGTATGAGTAGAGCAGCGCTTCCTGCTCCGCCCGCTCCACAGCGATCTGCTCCTCCACCTGCAGGTGCTCCTGGAGGAGATGGTGGTTGTAGGCGGCGTTGGCCTGCACCTCCCGGAACTGCTCCTCACACATCTGCCTCACCCTGTCCATATATTAGGCACCGGCCTTACCGATGGTCATGGTGCAATGCACCAGTGAGGATGGCGCGGAGGAGGGGGTTGGCGCCAGATCGTCGACTACCATGTTCTCCATTGGGACGTCGTCGTCCTCCGGCTGCCTGCCGGCCAGCCGGTCGGCAGCAATGGCTGCCATCTCCTTGTGGTCCATTGTTCGCCCGTTCCGAAGAGCGCTGGAGCGCGAGGAAGCCATGGTGGGCAGTAGTGGTGTGGACAGGAGAAAGGGAACGGATGCGGATGACTGCGGCTATGGCCGGCGCAGCAGTTTATATAGCAGTGGTGGGCGGGCGGAGGGACGGACATGTGGCGCCGGAGTAGCTGCCTCGGCAACCGCATATCATTAATGTGGTCGGCAAATGGACGGATGGACGTCACTTGTGTCCTTTGAAGGCGGAGCAATCGCCTGCACCGGGAAGCGGGGCGGGCGGTGCTGACTGTTTCGGGCGGAAAGCGCGCGCGGGCGAGGAGATGACTTTACTTGGAGAGGGTGACAATGGGGACCCACCAGGTCCATAGCCCCACGTACGCAAGTGCCTATATATATAAGTTATTTTGCTTCCTCCTGGTTTCCTGACATCACGGTCCCACACTATTGTCAACCTATGTAGTAGTCAATAAACGAGAGAATTGCACAAGAAGCGGCCGATAGCTGGGACCAAGCAGCTCGAGCAGTATTTGTGTTTTTGAGGTGTGAGCACTACAGAGTTTTTCGATGTTCAGCCCAGATATTAATTTTTCTCCTCTGAACAACAACGAAAACATTGCTGCAGGTATTAACTGGGCGGGCTGTGGCCCGTCTAGCCCAGGCCAGATATCTAGCCCAGATATTAATTTTTTTTCAAGCTGAAAATGGCTAGCCCAGCTATACTTTTTTTAGGAATACCCACGCAAGGTCAAGTTGTTATTCTCTGCCCCGCTTGGCTGCAAATCTTTCCTAGGAGGGATGC
Source organism: Triticum dicoccoides (assembly GCF_002162155.2). Taxonomy (NCBI): domain Eukaryota; kingdom Viridiplantae; phylum Streptophyta; class Magnoliopsida; order Poales; family Poaceae; genus Triticum; species Triticum dicoccoides. Next base: position 713,653,037 of record NC_041383.1, read on the forward strand.
ATTAGGCTTAACAAGAAAATGGGCTTTGAGAAATAATAAATTGGATGTAATTATAAAAACTGGGCAGTAACTATAAAAAATGCCCCAAAGACGTGATAACTTTATAAAATATTATTTTTGGATATTGAAAATTTTAATTTCATTAATCGTTGCGAGCGTAATGTTTTGTTGGATTTTTACGTAATATAAATTTATATTGAAATTGTTTTTAATCTGACTAGAAATTTCGGGATAAAAATATTTCGGATCCCATCAAAATTTGGGAAATTTTATTGAATTCTGTTTTGAACAGTTGGTTGAAATGGGCTGTACTTTTAACAAACTGTAAATGGGCTGTAGTAAATTCCATTACAATACAAAAATGGGCTACACATTCTTACAAATCTCAAATGGGCTATAAGTTCTCTGCCACACACTTCTGGCCTTACTAAGTTGACGCGTCCCCTAAAAAAACAGAGTTGACGCGTATGCAAGGCTTTGTCAACTTATAGTCAACACACGGTTCTAGCAGCAGTGGCCGTTGGATGTCCATCCAACGGATGCCATGCTTCTTCTTCAATCTCAGATATTCTAGCTTCACCCGCCCAAAAAATGATTCCTCCCCATGACATCTGGGGTGCACCATTTTGGAAGCTGACCTGTGGGCCTACTAAGTTGACGTACCAAGGGCTTTGTCAACTTAGTCAATATAAACGATTCTAGCTACAGTGACCGTACGATGTCCATCCAAAGGCCGTCGTGCTTCTTCAACCTATGGTCTTCTTGCTCCAGCCGCCCAAAGCAGCGCCGGTCGTGCCGCCTGCTCCTGCCTCCCGTGGCCGGATGTGCTGCCACGGAGGCCTCACCGCCCCCTACTACTCCCACCGCTAGCCAGGCCATCCCTCCACTCACCCACACCCCCTGTTATTCTGCGGCAACGGCAGCGTAGCCGAACCAGTGAACGCTCGTACTCCTATCTGTGTGTGCATCCACTGCCGCGTCTTCCCCGGCTCCGCGTCGTCCCCTTCCTAGGCCTCGTCGCCGTCCACCGCCCTGGTGCTCTCGGCGCGGCGTGGTCAACGTGGTCAAGGAACGACTTCCATCGGACATGGATTGTACGTGGAGAGGCTCCCAGCTGGGTCCACGGCAGCCGCAAGGAAGTGCCTCCTTATTACCCGCAAAATAATTATTCCTCCATGTGACAGCGGGGACCCACCGGACGGGGCACCGTATTTCGCGAAAAAAAGATTCGCCCCCTGACTGCTGCGACCCACGAGCTACATCTTCGCACGCACGAAAGTGCGTCCGAAAAAAAAAACGATTCACCCCTGACTGCTGGGACCCACCAGCTACATCTTCGCACGCAAGGAAGTGCGTCCGGAAAAAAACGATTCGCCGCCCGACTGCTGGGACCCACCAGCTACACCTTCGCACGCAAGGAAGTGCGTCCGGGCAAAAAAAACGATTCGCCCCCTGACTACTGGGACCCAGCAGCTACACCTTCGCACGCAACGAAGTGCGTCCGGGAAAAAAATAAACAAAACGATTCGCCTTCCTGACTGCTGGGACCCACCAGCTACATCTTCGCAGGCAAGGAAGTGCTTGACAGTCGGGACCCACCTGGTCGAAGCGTACGTAGCGTTGTCATTCTGGTCGCGAGCGTGTATGTACATACTGGTCGATGTAGAGGCGCGCAGGTGTCATAGTAGAGGCACGCACGTAGCATGTACACATACGTATAGCGGCTAGGGTGCAAGAAAGAAAATACGGCCACGTATGTGTACATACGGGCAGGGTCTCGGACGCCTACTCGCGCATATGTACGACCAGGGCTCGTGTACATGGCTGGGTCGGAACGGAGAAACAACCTCGTCGTCGTGTTCATGGGGAGGCAACAGAATGCCTCGCGTTCATGGGGAGGCAACGGAATGCGTCATGTTCATGGGGAGGGGTGTGGCATACCGCAAAACGGAGGAAACGGACCTCCTACGGTCAAAACGGGGGTCCTGTTGCTCGGGAGGAGTGTGGCGTACCGCAAAACGGAGGAAACGGACCTCCTACGATCGAAACGGGGGTCCTGTTGATTGGGAGGGGTGTGGCGTACCGCAAAACAGAGGAAACAGACCTCCTACGGTCGAAACGAGGGTCCTGTTGATCAGGAGGGGTGTGGTGTACCGCAAAACGGATGAAACGGACCTCCTACTGTCGAAACAGGGGTCTTGTTGATCGGGAGGGGTGTGGCGTACCGCAAAACGGACGAAACAGACCTCCTACGGTCTAAACGGGGGTCCTGTTCATCGGGAGGGGTGTGGCGTACCGCAAAACAGGACTCCACGAGATACTGTTCATCTCCACCTTCGACCTCCTCCAGCCTCCACGGGCTACCGTCGACCTCCTCCAGCCTCACGGGCTCCTGTTCATCCAGCCTCCACCGCGCGCTACTCCACCAGCTACTGTTCAACCACCCCTCCACCGTCTACTGTTCATCCAACCCTCCACACAACGGGATCCTGTTCAACCACCCCTCCACGGGCACCCCTCCACCATCTACTGTTCATCCAGCACTCCACACCACGGGGTCCTGTTCATCCAGAGGCAACGCCACCGCTCACTGTTCATCCAAAACCCCCCACAACGCTCACTGTTCATCCCACAGGCAGCATCGATCGGCTTCAATTAGCGGCAGTAGCGAACGAATTGCTCGATCGGGTTCAGTTAACAGCCATCAATCGATCGCTCGGGTTCAGTAACGCGTAGCCTGCAGTGCAATCGCTCGGGTTCAGTTAGAGCCCAACGCCTCACTCGGGTTCAGTTAGAGCCAACGCCTCGCACACACGTGCGTACGTGTATGAGAGAAACGCGCATCGCTCGGCCCCCGACCTCCCATCGTAACCCGAAATTTTCCTCGCCCTCGTTTCTACCACGGTTTTTTCCGTCATGGACGACCCAAAGAATGTCATGCAACTGCGTCTCCGGCCCGCCCAGGATGAAAAGCCCATTTTCTATCATGATTTTTTGTCATAGAAGTAGGAGCCCACCACATCTATGATGATACCGGGTTTTGTCACAATTATCGTCATAGAAGTGTCATATGTATGACAGAAAAAATTTTCGTTCGGCCCAAAATGTCACGGATGTGTCTTTTTTGTAGTGATGACACCCGTCCTGCGACGTGTCAAGCAAGCAGGTGCGAAGCTGGCAGAACAGCCGGCAAGGCTTACAAGGCGCCGTACGATGTGACACCAAGCAGCGCATTTAATGCACTCTGTCAGCCTGCAGATTAGGTATGATAGCACTGTTTGCTATCTAATCAGTGCACAATGACCGATTTGCCACTGTGGTGACCCCTTAACCTATAGAAGGAGGTCCATGGAAACCATAAAGAGGATTCATACCTTTGTACACTCATACGCGTGTTGCCATTCTCGTACCAAGGAAAGCCTACCGAGCGACAGTGCTGCATTTTTCCACCGCATTCCACCACCAATCCACCAAAGCGGGAGTAGGGTTTTACGCCTCATGGCGGCCCGAACCTGGGCAAAACTACCCGTGTGATCTCTGCCGCGCTGAGCTACGCTTCTGTGCTGTTTTCGCAATGTGCCTATCCCCCCGCTGGACCAGAAAGGGGCTCATGGCCCCATAGGTGTCCGTGGTTTTCCCACGACAAGTAGTGTTGATTACATCTTGTAGTTGATTACTATATAGTTTATTTGGTGGAAGATTATATGTTCAGATCCATTATGCTATTTAATACCCCTCTGATTTTTACCATTAATATCATTTGTGAGTAGTTACTTTTGTTCTTGAGGTCACGGGAGAAGTCATGTTGCAAGTAATCATGTGAACTTGATATGTGTTCGATATTTTGATGACATGTATGTTGTGATTCCCATAGTGGTGTCATGTGAACGTCGACTACATGGCACTTCACCATCTTTGGGCCTAAGGGAATGCATTGTGGAGTAGTTATTCGACGATGGGTTGCTAGACTGACAGAAGCTTAAACCCTATTTTATGCGCTACTTCGTAAGGGACTGATTTGGATCCCACTCGTGCGCGTCGGTGCTATACAAATGGTTTTAAGCCCTTTCCGCGACAGCATTTGGGACCATCGCCAAGTGAGTGTGTGTGATAGGGTGTCCTTCTAACGTGACTCAGAAACCATCGGGGATATGGAGCAGTTATCCAGAGGCCTTCCAAAATGTAATTCTGTGTGATGCAGCACACACTAAATTCTTTCACACGTGTGGTATCGGTGATTAGATGTTTCTAATGACGCAGTGAAACCATACGGTCTGTCGGAATGAACCATTTGGGAAATAGTATGTAAGGCACACGGGCCAACATATACGAACTGTGTGCGATTTGTGCCCCATCACACACGAGTTTTCTGCGTAACCCGTCTGCCATGCAAGACTCCATCGCACACGTTTGCCAACAATTACCGTCTGCGATAATGTTCTACCACAAACGGTTCAGGAGCCCCTTCACACACATACAAGTGCTGCAGACCGTTTGTGATTTGTTGGGTATCACCGACGGTTGCCGCAAGAGTGACGCGTGCTTTTCGTTTGGGATCCCACACATTTCTGAAAAAATTACGACTGTGATTGTACTTTACATTGGGCACGGTTTACTCCCAGTTCTCGTGTGCGATAATGTGATATCACAAACGGTTCCGGAGACCCTATGCACACGTAGTAGCATTGCAAATCGTTTGTGATCTGCTGTGTATCGCCGACGGTTCCACTATGATTGACGTATGCTTTCCGATGTGGATCGCACACACTCATTTAGTTGAACCGTGTGCGGAGCAATTACCAGGTTAAAACAAAAATATCCCATTTTGAATCAGCATGAAAAAAGCAAATTCGCTAGAATATTCAATTGAATAAATAAACAAAAATATCAAATTTTGAATCGGCACGCAAAAAGCAAATTCGCCACAATATTCAATTGAACAAATAAACAAAAATATCCCATTCAGAATCGGCACGCAAAAAGCAAATTCGCAACAATATTCAATTGAACAAATAGTGTCCACACGAATAACATTCATCAGATCTCGCAACATTTGCAATTGAACATATGGTAGCTAAATTCCAATGATTTGTCCACACGTATATGCATTACATAATTAATCATAGTGTATGGAATACGAAGACCTCATCAGATGGAAAACAATGGATCCATGCGTTATATGTTTAGCGACTAACTCTTACTCAATGTTTCAGGAGAAGGCATGTTGAAATCTTCATCATCACTAGTGGGATTGATGTAGTGATCCAGGAAGAAGTCGCTGATAAATCTCTGAACCATCAGCAAATCACCAGCCAGGATCGGTTCAGGGGTCCTCCATTTTAAGATGAGCAGCAGTATTTTTAAGATCAGAATGTGCCATATGAGTGGAGTAGAAGATATTAATTAAGATAGACTTACAGATACTAATTCCCGAGGATCGTCACAACTATTAGCAGATTTGCAGATGGAGATCATGTGTCTGCAAACATACTATCCACAAAGGTTGGTCCCTGCTTCTTGCTGAGGACACAGATTTTTTTGTACAAAATTAGTGATGTATTTGTCCAGTTAGGAACAACCTAACAGGTGTTATATGTATTATTTTTTCTTTGGACATAATAGAAAGAGGTTTATTTAGTAGCTTGAACATTTGACTAGCGTAAGGAAAGGTATTTGCAGACTGTTGGATAAATTTTCCGAAAATAACGGATTTTGGTGTGTTACCAGAGAAACGATCTCGTGCTGCAGAGGTAGTTCCCTCTTGAACATGTTCCCTGGTGTAGTTTTCCACAATGCGAGCACACTGCAAATGATGATGAATTTTGACAACATCAATTATTGAACCAGATATGAATGCAAATTAATTTCAACATCATAGAATTCAATATCTATCCATGAATTGCTGAAGATGCGTCAGATCCTGAGCGTTTGTTTACTCTCTGAGAGGATCGATGTACTGAACTATTTTCTTGTTCGGAACAATGAATACCAATATCTAGTGATAGCTACATATTAAGAAAGCCATGAACTTACGAATTATATTGAAATCTGAAAGGAAACAAGTGTATGCGTGGTTGTTTACTTGACTGATAACCCACAAGTATAGGAGATCGCAACAATTTTTGAGGGTAGAGTATTCAACCCAAATTTATTGATTCGACACAAGGGGAGACAAAGAATATTCTCTACTATTAGCAGTTGAGTTGTCAATTCAACCACACCTGGATAACTTAATATCTGCGGCAAAGTATTTAGTAGCAAAGTAGTATGGAAGTAACGGTAACGGTGGCAAAAGTAAAAATAGTAATTTTGTAGTAATTGTAACAGTGGCAACAATAAAGTAACTAAGCAAAGATCAATATCTGAAAAACTCGTAGGCATTGGATCAGCGATGGATAATTATGTCGGATGTGATTCCTCATGCAACAGTTATAACATAGGGTGACACAGAACTAACTCCAGTTCATCAATGTAATGTCGGCATGTATTCCGAATATAGTCGTACGTGCTTATGGAAAAGAACTTGCATGACATCTTTTGTCCTACCCTCCCGTGGCAGCTGGGTCCTATTGGAAACTAAGGGATATTAAGGCCTCCTTTTAATAGAGTACCGGACCAAAGCATTAACACTTAGTGAATAAATGATCTCCTCAAACTATGGTCATCACCGGGAGTGGTCCCAATTATTGTCACTTCGGGGTTACCGGATCATAACACATAGTAGGTGACTATTGACTTGCAAGATAGGATCAAGAACTCACATATATTCATGAAAACATAATAGGCTCAGATCTGAAATCATGACACTCGGGCCCTAGTGACAAGCATTAAGCATAGCAAAGTCATAACAACATCAATCTCAAAACATAATGGATACTAGGGATCAAACCCTAACAAAACTAACTCGATTACATGATAAATCCCATACAAACCATCACAATCCAGCAAGCCTACGGTGGAATTACTCATGCACGGCGGTGAGCATCACGAAGTTGGTGATGGAGGAAGGTTGATGATGACTACGACAACGGATTCCCCTCTCCGGAGCCCCGAACGGACTCCAGATCAGCTCTCCTGAGAGAGATTAGGTCTTGGCGGCGGCTCCGTATCATAAAACGCGATGAATCCTTCTCTTTTATTTTTTTCTCCCCGAACATGAATATATTTAGTTAGAGTTGAGGTCGGTGGAGCTCCAGGGGGCCCAAGAGGCAGGGGGGTGCGCCCAGGGGGTAGGCGTGCCCCCCACCGTCGTGGACAGGGTGTGGGCCCCTTAGTCTTGATTATTTCGCCAGTATTTTTTATATATTCCAAAAATATTCTCCGTGAAGTTTCAGGTCATTCTGAGAACTTTTATTTCTGGACAAAAATAATGCCATGGCAATTCTGCTGAAAACAACGTCAGTCCGGGTTAGTTCCATTCAAATCATGCAAGTTAGAGTCCAAAACAAGGGCAAAAGTGTTTGCATAAGTAGGTACGATGGAGACGTATCATTGAATTACCCTTCATGATATGGCTAGAGAAATGATTCTGCATGGGACATGTTTTTGAAGAGACGGACGACCGTGTTAACGGCCCAGTCCCGTCGGTCCTTACCAAGTATTGTTGTGCCATTTGCTAATTCAGGATTTATGAAATACACACTCTCCCTTTTTGTTCTCTGCGCGTTCAATCCCTTGAGAGGAATAAAATGCAGTTAGTTGTTTATCATTTACAACCTTGTATGGAGAAGTTGATCAGAGTTTGTTAAGTACTTACAAAATCAGGCATCTAACAAGAGTGGCATCGAGCACGTTGAAGTTGAAGAAGAGATGTAAGTCCTTGAAACTCACATTGATGGAACCAGCATCATGTCGGAAATGATCTTTGCTGTAGTGGACTAGCAAACCATGATGACCTGCTGACATTAGATCCATGCAATATTCATGTAACTCGCGGCAACTCGAGCTGCAATTATCAAAGTATTCGCCAACAAGGAATGGCTGGCCATGGACGTAATATTGTGCTTGAAGTACGTCTGCTTTACTTTTAGCAAGCAACAAACGTACTTCTTCATCATCCATGGTGTCAGAAATAATATTACTCCCCGATTCGAACAAGCTGCTGTTAATTTGGTTCTGGGCGATTAGTGCTTTAAGTAAGAGGCAATCGTTCTCTTTCCTCTTCACTTTCCCGCCGTGCTTCCTCGTGGTCGTGGGTGTAGCCTTTTTGGCCACTTCCTTCTTGGTACTTGAAGCATTTCTGGCAGAACGTCTGGTTGCCTGCAAGGTAGACTACCGAGCAGACGATGAAGCTTGAACGGACTGCTTAACAGACGGTTTATCTATGCCGGAGAGCTGAGGTGGTGGTGCTGCTGTGAAGGACTGCTGGGCTGTAGGAGCATAGGCATCAGACTGCTGACCATGCGTTGAAGCTTTGTTGGGTTTCTGCGTAGGTGGTGCCAACTTGTCGGTGTGCTGAGGAGGCCGTGCCAACGCGTTGGTTTGCTGAGCAGGAAGTGCTGATGCACTGGTATGCTGATCACGCGACTGCGGACTGACGGACTGATGAGCAGTCGGTTCTGGACCTACAGACTGCTTAGCAGGCAGTTTCGAAGCATGAGACTGCTTAGCAGTCTGTTCCACCAGGTTGGTCTGCTGAGCATGTGCTGCAGCTGGGTCTCCCCCTGCTGCTTCAGTGGCCGGCATCTGAACTGGTGGTGCGTCTTCAGCAGTTGTAGGCCTTGCCACTAGCTGCTTTGGGGCGGAGGATGACATGGCTTATACGCTACAAAGTTGGGCCGGCTGATCATAGGTTGATGCATCAGCCCGTGAGAGCTGCTGTGGCAAGGAGAGCGTCACCGGTTGAGGGGCGACATTGGTTGCTCTTGGCGGGGCTTTAGGGATATCATCGATGAATTCTATTTCCTTCCGTGGCCAATGGATGTGATGTAATAGTGTTTCTCCCAAGGTCCTTTGCTCATTGAAGTCTCCTAGGACATTCTTGAGGGCAAATTCATTGAATCCAGGCTTTACTTCAGTCACGTAGCACTTCACACAGCCCGGCTTGAATGGCACATTGTCCAAGATGAGGCCATATTCCAAGAAGGGTGGGCAAACCCAGGCTGTTGCACATTTAAATGCATCTTCATAATGTGTAAGCATGCCCTTCAGTCTGTCGTTCATTCCAGATAAATCAGATATAGCATCAATACGAGCAGCTGCAGTCTCAGTGTCGCTGGGGTCAGCTGATGCGCAGCTAGTGTTGTCACGCAATAAGCAGCATCCTCCATGCCCGCCTCCCCTCCCATCTAGTGGCTATCTGTCAGGGTTAGAGTCTTCTGCATCATCATTGACTCGTCAACATCCGTTTGAACAGCCGGAAAAATCTCCTTCCTCAACCTTTTAGACAATGCATTCTGCTTCATTTTACTCCTCGCATTTTCATGCTGATCCACTCTTCTTTGCTGAGTGTGAAAGCCCTCTTGTGTGGGACATTAACACCTATACGCCTTGCACGGCCAGGGGGCTCTTTTGTTTCCAGAGCCATGGACAAGATGTCACATGGCCCTGAGTTCCTGTAGAACCTTCCAGGGATCTTGGAAGCCTCTAAGATCACTTCATACAGTTTGGCATCACGTGAGTTTTCAAAGTAATAAGTTCCATTATCATGCCTCGTTGCACGTGCCTGCAAGTAGTCTCTGGCGCGTTCACCCCTTCTTTTACTAAAGGCCGGATTCCCATCCGCCACCACTGCTTCTTTATCCTCCTGTTCCCATATCAGTTTCAGGCCGTAGTATCCTGCCACACCCATACGGTGGGGGTGTATGTTCTTCTTCTGAAGTTCCGATTGCTTGAAACTCTTCTCAGCAAACTCTTTAGTTGCCCTAACCCTTTTTAATTCTGCCCAGTCTGCCTTTGTAATTTGGGAGTATGCGGGGACTGGGTCCTTGCCTTCACTCAAGTACTTCTTGTACAGCACGTGCTTCCAGTTTCTCCAAGCATCCCTAGCCTTCTTCAGTACAGCGTGTTCCACCTGCATTCTGCACTGCTCTGGAACGTTGAAGTGATCCATGATCTCCTGGACTATCCTTCGCCGTGTTTCTGTGTCAGCCTTCCGAAACCCCGGCAGATTAATGTTGAGCCTTGCCCTGCCAACAAGTCCACACACACTCCTGAACCTCTTGCGTTCTTTATCTGGTTTAGTTGGAGCCCAAGACTTTAAATTAATCTCGGTTACTTCATATACACCTTTAGGCTGGTGTGTGAGCTTCCTTGGAGCATTCCTCCGTGCCCTGACCGGAAGGGTAATTGCTGCAGCTCTATCCCGTTCAAGACTACTTGATCCCTCACAATCTACTGAAGACCTAGGGTTGTCCGAATCATATGAAGATATATGGCCTGAAGCATGAGTGTTGTCATTGCTACTTGGCATCTATAGAGAACACATGCGAAACTCGGGAAAGGAGGATAAGCATAAAACTAAAAACTTGGTATCAAGCATTCTAAACATGCCATGCAATAATTTAGAAAATGTACGGCTAATTTGTTAAGTTTGTGTGACTCGGGCACCCGCAATCTGTGAATACTAAATAGGCAGTAACTAATTAGAATAAATACAACTTATATGTAGTAAGGAAGGTAGATAATGAACATATATACGCTCTCCGCAATTTTATAGCCAATTTGGGAACATACGGAACGAAATTGGAAGAGGGATTGCGAGTATATATGCCTCACCGCGATGGAGAGCAGTAACTAACAGGCTTCTTAATGCAAACCCGGCCGGACCATAGGAGAGGTGAGGGTTACTGCATCGATATGGTCGAGGGTGGCTGGCGAGCAAACGAAGACGGCAAGGCGCAGGCCGCCGCGTGTTAGGAGTGGAGGTAGACTTCATGCCTAATGTCTACTACACAACCTTCTTCTTGCAGACGTTGTTGGGCCTCCAAGTGCAGAGGTTTGTAGGACAGTAGAAAATTTCCCTCAAGTAGATGACCTAAGGTTTATCAATCCGTGGGAGGCATAGGTTGAAGATGGTCTCTCTGAAACAACCCTGCAACCAAATAATAAAGAGTCTCTTGTGTCCCCAACACACCCAATACAATGGTAAATTGTATAGGTACACTAGTTCGGCGAAGAGATGGTGATACAAGTGCAATATGGATGGTAGATATAGGTTTCTTTAATCTGAAAATATAAGAACGGCAAGGTAGCAAGCAATAAAAGTGAGCGTAAACGGTATTTCAATGCTAGGAAACAAGGCCTAGGGTTCATACTTTCACTAGTGCAAGTTCTCTCAACAATAATCACATAATTGGATCATATAACTTTCCCTCAACATGCAACAAAGAGTCACTCCAAAGTCACTAATAGCAGAGAACAAACAAAGAGATTATTGTAGGGTATGAAACCACCTCAAAGTTATCCTTTCTGATCGGTCTATTCATGAGTCCGTAGTAAAATGACACGAAGCTATTCTTTCCGTTCGATCCATCATAGAGTTCATCCAAGAATAACACCTTAAGATACAAATCAACCAATACCCTAAGGTCACCTAGATACTCCAATGTCACCTCGAGTATCCGTGGGTATGATTATACGATATGCATCACACAGTCTCAGATTCATCTATTCATCTATTCAACCAACACAAAGAACTTCAAAGAGTGCCCCAAAGTTTCTACCGAAGAGTCAAGACGAAAACGTGTGCCAACCCATATGCATAAGTTCACAAGGTCACTGAACCCGCAAGTTGATCACCAAAACATACATCAAGTAGATCACATGAATATCCCATTGCCACCACAGATAAGCACATGCAAGACATACATCAAGTGTTCTCAAATCCTTAAAGACTCAATCTGATAAGATAACTTCAAAGGGAAAACTCAATCCATTACAAGAGAGTAGAGGGGGAGAAACATCATAAGATCCAACTATAATAGCAAAACTCGCGGTACATCAAGATCATGCCAAATAAAGAACATGAGAGAGAGAGAGATCAAACACATAGCTACTGGTACATACCCTCAGCCCCGAGGGTGGACTACTCCCTCCTCATCATGGAGAGCATCGGGATGATGATGATGGCCATCGGTGAGGGATTCCCCCTCCGGCAGGGTGCCGGAACAAGGTCCCGATTGGTTTTTGGTGGCTACAGAGGCTTGCGGTGGCGGAACTCCCGATCTAGGTTATTTTCTAGAGGTTTGGGTATTTATAGGAATTTTGTGCGTAGGTCTCACGTCAGGGGGGTCTCCGAGTCGTCCACGAGATAGGGGGGCGCGCCCAGGGGGGTAGGGCGTGCCCCCCACCCTCTTGGACAACCCGTGACTCTTCTGGCCCAACTCTTTCACTCCGGGGGCTTCTTTTGGTCCATAAAAAATCATCAAAAATTGGCACGTCAATTGGACTCCGTTTGGTATTTCTTTTCTGTAAAACTGAAAAACAAGGAAAAACCAGAAACTGGCACTGGGCTCTAGGTTAATAGGTTAGTCACAAAAATCATATAAAATAGCATATAAATGCATATAAAACATCCTAGATGGCTAATATAATAGCATGGAACAATCAAAAATTATAGATACGTTGGAGACGTATCAACGCCGAAGAGCGGGCACACAGACGGGGTGAGCACGGCGGCGCCGGAAAAGGTTCTGTCGTGGATCTGTGGGAGGGGGAGCTGGCGAAGGAGATTGGGTGGACTATTTGAGTGAAACGCTGGCGAACGGTGGGGGTGTTGGGGACTCCGGGTGTTGGTGGCCTAGGTGAAAAGGGTGAAAAATATCCCCGGTCGCCGCACACATGGAAAGGCCTATGCAAATGGTTGCCTCTAAGCGCTTGTGTGCACAGACAGAATAATTTCGTTTGAAATGAAGACATACTAATTTTCAGATGAAGACGTGTGTTCATCGTTTCACCTCTAAAATTTTCCCACATAAAGAAATCACAATTATACCACGGGTTTGATTTGCGGGCGCATTTCAGGTCTCGTGTGGTATATTTTTTTGGCATTTACTGTGCATTTTGGCATATAAATCAATTCCTAGCCAGACTGCATTTCCTGTCGAAAGGGATGAGGAATGCCGTTTGATCTGGGAGCATCCAACGGTGCAGACGTATGATCCGTGGGGTTTGGGTTCTGGCCAATCAGAACGCACGACTAAGTTTGCACGTGCATTAAAGGGGGGCATCAGCCACGGTTTGGTAGGCACACGGCTTTCGTGTGTGAACCGTGTGCTATTTGAAAACATTTTTTGGGAGGGGCTACTTGAAAACATTTACATGTGCTATCGAAAGGGTGAGGATCGACGTTCAATCAAGGAGAATCCAACGGTGGAGACGTACGATCCGTGGGGTTTGGGTTCTGGCCAATCAGAATGCACGACTCAGATCGCGCGCGTGGCAGAGGGGGGCATCGGCCCCGGTTTAGTGGGTACACGGATTTCATGAGTGAACCGTGTGCTCTTTGAGAACATTTACATTACCTAACATCGTATTTTTGTTCGAATGAAAACATGAGTTCATCGTTTCGCCTCCAATATTTTTCCATGGTAAGAAATCACGAGTATAGTGGAAGGTATATATGATACTAGTGTATGATACTACCTTTAATTAATTATAGTGCATAGTATAATACATAGAGCATAGTATCATAGATCATGTTTATTGCCATGCATGACACAAATTAGCATTGCATTTAACATGATACGGTATCTACCTATATATATATATATATAATTCTTTCCCACATCAGCATACTAGCTATTTCCGAGTGCATGACATCGTCGACTATGACACCACCACTATGGCCAGCCTTATATAGTGGGGAGTATCATATACTATATATAGTATCATGCATATGATACTAGTGTATGATAATACGTACGTACCTTCATAGTGCATATATAGTATCATAGAGTAGTATATATCATAGATGACCGTATTTATGGCCATGCATGACACAAAGTAGTATATCATTTATTATATATATATATATACGTCTATATATGTTACGGTATCTACCTATGTTACTGCTTCTTTGCCACATCATCATATTTGCTATTTCCGAGTGCATGATACTGGCTATGATACCCCCACTATGGCCACCCTAATAAGGCTGGTCATAATATGGGAGTATCAAGCGGTATGACGCATGCAAACTAGACTTTTTGGATGATGTGGCACACAATTAAGTGAGGAAAGAGAGGGTGTGGGTATCATATCATGATACCGTATCATATTAAATGTTGTACTACTTTGTGTCATGCATGGCAATTAATAAGGCAACCTAAGATACTAACTTATGATACTATGCATGACGCATTACGGAGGTATTACAGATCATATACTAGTATCATGCATATATACTCCCTCCTTCCCAGTTTATAGGCTTATCTCAAAATTTTAGTTTTTCCATTTTATAAGGCTCAATTTGGTTGTTCCCCATCACATGTTCAGATTCCAAGGTGCATTAAATCATTGCATGCAAGTATTAAGAGAAAGTTGACCAATGCATGTACTTTATGCATGCATGCATGTATTGCAATTAATACATTGGAAAACATAATTTTTTGAGGAAAATAAAAGCATTAATTGGATGTTTTTGGAAACTACAAATAGTATTCCACCACTCACCATCTACCTTGGTTCGTGAGATTTTCGAATTGAGCCCTATAAAGCTGGTTGTAATGGGGAGTATCATATACTACTATCATGCATATGATATATATATATATATATACTAGTGTATGATACTACTTCTGTAATGCATAGTATCAAAGTTAGTATCTTATGTTGCCTAATTAATTGTCATGTATAACACAAAGTAGTACAATATTTAATATGATACCACATCCTCTCTTTCCTCATTTAATTGCGTGCCACATCATCTAGAAAGTCTAGTTGGAATGCATGATACCGCTTATGATACTACCATTACAGCCAACCTCTTAGCGGGCATGTACAATAATAGGTCTTAAATACGTACTAGTTTATCAATAGTTGGCCCACCTGACATCCTCACAAAGTTTCTTGGGTCTCGTGTTGCAGCTGGCTCTACTAACCAAGAGCCTGCTTCTCTGCTTTCTCCTCTTCTCTTTCCTCCAACTAGTAATTAAGCACATATATATTATTCAATTCCTTATAGCCTGCTTAATTATGTCACTCTATTGTACTAGCCTGCTCTAAGACTAGCCACAATGGAGAGTAACACATACACTAGTAACATACACATATCCCTAGACTATGTTACTACCTTTCAAACAAGCCACAATGCATAGTAACATACACTAGTAACATACACATATCCCTAGACTATGTTACTACCTTCATAGAGGGTACTAACATAAGTGTGGTGTCATGCAAAGCTTCATTTATTAGGTTATATAGACTCATATTGCATTGGGACATGTGATGTTACGGTAACTAGCTAAGTTACTCAAACTACCTCTCTCCTCATTAACTCATTGCCAAATAAGCAAATTTGTTGAGTGACTCGATGTTACTGCTGAAGTTACTCCCACTGTGGCTAGTATCATAGTGGGTAGTATACGTAACATAAGTATGGTAACATGAAAAGCCTCATTTATTAGGTTATAGACTCATATTGCATTGGGACATGTGATGTTACAGTAACTAGCTAAGTTATTCAAACTACCTCTCTCCTCTTTAACTCATTGCCACATAAGGAAATTTGTTGAGTTGGACTCGACATTACTACTGAAGTCACTCCCACTTTGGCTAGTCCAATGCATGGTATCAACATAGATTAGCTAGTATCATATGTAGTACTTTATTTATATTGTCATGCATGACACATAGTAGCATAGCATTTATTATGATACGGTTTCATGATGTGGTACTTAACCCTCTCTTTCTTCATTTAATTCTACGACAACTCATCAAAATTGCCTAGTTGGCATTCATGATAATAGCTATGATACCCCCTTACTATCAGCCTAGCAAAGAAGGTGTACAGTTCGTTTGGGCGTCGCTTTGTGACTTTTCATCCGTTTGTTTGAGAAGCGAGGAGAAGTTTCAAACATTTCGGCCGCGAGGTGCGGCCACTGACATAGGCCTAGTTGTTATTTTAATTACATGAAATTCAGATGGAGTTCGGACATCATCAAAATCAATGTGTGCTCGTGGCGTGCTCTCACGACCCCGTGGAAAAAAATTGGTAAAGTTTGGCACAAGTTTTGATGACCGCTCCTTCCAAACCGGAGCATCTCACATGAAGGATCATGCTTTCCAAAAGGGGACGTGTCAATTCAAACTCCTGTGGCCAGCGACTTCATCGTTTGGCCTCATAAAACTTTCCACAGTATGCAATCACCATTATACCACGGGTTTGATTTTCTGGCGCATTTCAGTTATCGTTAACTATATTTAAGACATTTTTTGAGATTAACATGCATTTTGTGCATAAAAATAAAATTACAACCGGAACTACATGTGCTGTCGAAAGGGATGAGGATCGCCGTTCGATGTGGGAGCATCCAACGGTGCAGACGTACGATCCATTGGGTTTGGGTTCTGGCCAATCAGAAAGCACGACTCAGATCATGGGCGGGGTGGCGGGGTTTGGTCGGCACACGGCTTTCATCAATGAACCGTGTGATATTCGCAAACTATGTTGCATATTTTTGTTCACACATACTGTAGTGAGATGAATTGAGTGTGCTACCTCTATGATATAATAATAATAATAATAATAGTAATAATAATAATAATAATAATAATAATAACAACAACAACAACAACAACAACAACAACAACAACAACAACAATAATAATAATAATAATAATAATAATAATAATAATAAAAATAATAATAATAATAATAATAAACAGTTCATATCCATTGCCTGAGCTGACAACATATCAAGGTCAACATATTAACGGTTCTTACATCAACAGAAAACCGGGCATGACTCGCAAATTTAGTACGCGCGAAAGTTCTAAATTGAACGAATTAAGTTGTAGGGTAGGCTAAAGACTAGTCTTATGGCTTAATTCCCATGTACATGGGGGAACTGGGATCATTAAGTTCACCCCGATTGAACTTGGGGTTTTTGATGATTTTACGCTGCTCTGTTACACGGGTGCGTGATCCCTTGGCTGGCAACTCATCAAATTCATCGTACTCCTCATCGACAACATCGTCGACCCAGTACTCTTCTCTTCCCATGCATCGCTAAATGGCAGTTCTTATGCAAGGGGTCTTCCACAAAGAAAATCAGGGTAGCATCACTCGCAAGAATGAATGGGTCAGCGTGATATGTCATCGTTGTCTTGTTAAAACAGGTCTTCCTGTACTCATCAATCCTTACCTGACCAAGAGGGATCCATGCACACCTGAATAATGCCACCTTAACTTTGATATAGTCAAGCTCCCAAATCTCTTTGATGGTTCCATAGTATGCCCATTTATCAGCTTCATTTACAGTCATGCATTCTATTCGAACAAAGCTGTTCTAATACGAGGCTTTCTGATCACGTTCCTCAGTGTAGAACGTGTATCCATTTATGTCATATGCTTGGTATGTCAACACCATAGGTGATGGCTTTTGTGCCAACCGTGTAGCAATGTCATCGACGGATCCTTGTGCCAAACGATTCTTCAGCCATTCAGCGTAGTTCTTAGTGTGCTCCTTCATCTTCACATCTAATGAAGGCACCATTGGTAAGAAGCTTTGGCGTATCTCCGCCAAGTGTTCTTTGGCATAAGCGCTGAGAACTGTGCTGTTAAGCAGTATCGTCAAATGGGCTTTCTCTGCCAATTCTCTGGGTGCAGCCATTTGCGTGCCAGCAAGGACCGGCTTAACTTTCATCCTCCCCTTGTGGTGAGAGAGGTGCAAACCTATAGGTCTTTGTTTCATGTATTCGGTGCAAAACTCAACAACCTCCTCCATGGTATAACCTTGTAGGATGCTTGCCACTGGATGGTTTCGGTTCCGACAAAAGTGCTTCAGTATTCCCATGAACCTCTCGAAGGGATACATGTTGCCAAGAAACACAGGACCACAATACTTTCTCTTGTCGACAAGGTGCATAGTGAGATGGACCATGACATCAAAGAATGACGGTGGGAAAAACATCTGTAGGTTGGAAAATATTCTTCCAATATCAACTTGCATATGATCTAACTCTTCAGGATGTACAACTTTCTGCCATAGTTGGTTGAAGAAATCACAGAGTCAATGAGTGTGTTTCTTATATATTTTTCCATCAGATTCCTGATGGCCACCAGGAGGATTTGTGTCAACATTACGTGGCAATCATGTGACTTCATGTGTCCCAAGTTCATTTTACCTGAGCTCACATCCACAAGACATCTGATGTTTGCGCATTAGGAAGAGGGTGTCTTAACTGACAACAAATAGGTGAAGAACTGTGTTGCTTCTTTTGTACTCAAATTGTAACTCCGGCGAGCTTTGATAAATTTGTCATCATCTTCTGCTTCACTCTTGCATTTTGATTGATCAGCAAGCATATCGAGTCGTGAACCATCACCATCCTTTCTTTTACCTTTAATCTTGAGCAGAGTACCAAGGGTGATTTAACATACGTTCTTCTATACGTGCATGACATCGATGTAGTGACCTACACGTAGAATCTCCGTAGTACCAAAGGTAATTTCCAGAACACCGATTTCACCGCCTGAGGGAGTCCTGGACTAAGGGGTCCTCGGGCGTCTGGCTTGTTATCCATTGGGCTAGACTGATGGGCTATGAAGATACGAAGGCCGAATATATTTGTGTCTGGATTGGACTCTCCTTGGCGTGGAAGGCAAGCTAGGCGACCGACAATGAAGATTCCCTCTCATGTAACCCTAGATCTCTTTGGTGTCTATATAAACCGGAGAGCATAGTCTGGATAGGGATATACTCATTACCATATACTCATAGGCTAGACTTCTAGGGTTTAGCCATTACGATCTCATGCTAGATCAACTCTTGTAACACTCATATTCATCAAGATCAATCAAGCAGGAAGTAGGGTATTACCTCCACAGAGAGGGCCCGAACCTGGGTACACATCGTGTCCCCCCTCTCCTGTTACCATCGATCCTAAACGCACAGTTCAGGACCCCCTACCCAAGATCCACCGGTTTTGACACCGACATTGGTGCTTTCATTGAAAGTTCCACTATGCTATCGGCAAAGGACTCGATGGCCCCCTCGATCGTCAGTAATGACGTTATCTAGGGAGAAACCTTTCTCCCCGGACAGATCTTCGTATTCGGCAGCTTCGTACTGCGGGCCAACTCGCTTGGCCATCTGGAGCAGATCGACAGCTATGCCCTTGGCCACCAGGTCAGGTTCGGAAGCTTGAACTACGTCGCGGATATCCATGGAGACTTGATCTCCGATGGATTTGAGACTGCAGCGATCGCTCCCCTTCTCTCCGATGAACATGACTTAAATCGGTCATCGGATCGCATCCAGGAGATGGATCCTATTGCTGCAACGGACTCAAAAACCGAAGCAGATTGTTCCCTCCGAGGCCACAAAGTCCGTGGCGTTGGAGCCCCACATGGACTCGCCATCCTGCAATGACTGCGTCAACGGACCCCGGACTCGTCTCCGGCTATGCGTTCCAGATCAGGTGCGCCTGCGGACACCGAGCTTGATCGGTTATCGATTTTCGAATTCACTGCTGCAGACATCTTCCAGCATTCACCCTTGGGTGACGTATTAAGCTCTTTGGAGAACTTGTCCGTGGAGGACGGCTCACGACCGAACTATATTCGGTTCGAGCTAGAGGCGGACGACGAGGAATTTTGCTTCCGACCCGCCACCCACTTCATAGCCACCGTCGATGACTTAACCGACATGGTTGACTATTGCTCCAAAGACATCGACGATATGGACAATGATGCCAACAAGGAGCAAGGCCAAGACCCGCCATTTACTGGACGTTGGACAGCCACCTCTTTGTATGACGTGTACATGGTAGATACACCCAAAAGATCTGGTGACGACAAAGAAGAGCCAGACGCGAATAAACCCTCTGAGATGCAGTCTAAGCGCCGGTGCCCCAAACGCCGCTCTAAGCCTCGACGCTCAAAAGACGACAATACCACTACCGGAGAAAATAGCACTCCGGGCGACATCGAAAACAGTGAAGACCCTATCGGAGCTACATCCGAACAGGAGGAAAACGACAATGGGCAAGATAACCCTGATGAACATGCCATAGAAGATGACTCAGAGGACGACAGTTACCATCCACCCTCCAAGGAGGAGACAAGCCTCGACAATGACGATTTCATCGTGCCGGAGGATCCTTTAGAGGAGGAGCGCTTCAAGCTACAACACATAGCCACTACAAGGAGCCTGAAAAAGGAACAGCAGCAGCTTCAAGCCGAACTAGATCTGCTCGTCGACAGATGGACTGATGTCCTGACAGCTGAAGAATACGACCTCAAGCGCCCAGCCAAGAGCTACCCGAAACGCAGACTGCTACCTCAGCTCGATGAGGAGGCATCGGATCCCATACCTCCCTCGCGCAATGCGGACCGACCACCACATGGTCGGGTTAGAGCGGCTGACCGACCACCCCGTGGTCGGGATAAAACGACAACTGATGTCTACTACACAACCTTCTTCTTGTAGACGTTGTTGGGCCTGCAAGTGCATAGGTTTGTAGGACAATAGCAAATTTCCCTCAAGTGGATGACCTAAGGTTTATCAATCCGTAGGAGGCGTAGGAGGAAGATGGTCTCTCTCAAACAACCCTGCAACCAAATAACAAAAAGTCTCTTGTGTCCCCAACACACCCAATACAATGGTAAATTGTATAGGTGCACTAGTTCGGCGAAGAGATGAAGATACAAGTGCAAAATAGATAGTAGATATAGGTGTTTGTAAACTGAAAATATAAAAACAGCAAGGTAGCAAGTGGTAAAAGTGAGCGTAAACGGTATTGCCATGATAGGAAACAAGGCCTAGGGTTCATACTTTCACTAGTGTAAGTTCTCTCAACAATAATAACATAGATAGAACATATGACAAGCCCTCAACATGCGACAAAGAGTCACTCCGAAGCCACTAATAGCGAAGAACAAACGTAGAGATTATGGTCGGGTACGAAACCACCACAAAGCTATTCTTTCGGATCGATCTATAAAAGAGTTCGTACTAGAATAACACCTTAAGATACAAATCAACCAAAACCCTAATGTCACCTAGATACTCCATTGTCACCTCAAGTATCCGTGGGCATGATTATACGATATGCATCACACAATCTCATATTCATCCAACCAACATAAAAGTACTTCAAAGAGTGCCCCAAAGCTACTACCGGAGAGTCAAGAATGTGTGCCAACCCCTATGCATAGGTTCCCAAGTGTCACGAAACCCGAAACTTGATCACCAAAACATACATCAAGTGGATCAATAGAATAACCCATTGTCACCACGGTTATCCCACGCAAGACATACATCAAGTGTTCATAAAAGACTCAATCCGATAAAATAACTTCAAAGGGGAAACTCAATTCATCACAAGAGAGTAGAGGGGTAGAAACATCATAAGATCCAACTACAATAGCAAAGCTCGGGATACATCAAGATCGTGCCATAGAGGAACACGACAGAGAGAGAGATCAAACACATAGCTACTGGTACATACCCTCAGCCCTGAGGGTGAACTACTCCCTCCTCATCATGGATAGCGCCGGGATGATGAAGATGGCCTCCGGTGATGGGATCCCCCTCCGACAGGGTGCCGGAATAGGGTCCCGATTGGTTTTTGGTGGCTACAGAGGCTTGCGGCGGCGGAACTCCCGATCTATCTTTTGTTCTGGAAGTTTTAGGGTACATAGGTATATATGGGTGAAAGGGGTACGTCGGTGGACCTCCAGGGGCTCACGAGGTAGGGGGGCGTGCCCAAGGGGGAGGGGCGCGCCCCCACCCTCGTGGGCAGCTCGGGGATCCCCTGACGTGCACTCCAAGCCCATCTGGTTGGTTTCCTTCCAAAATTAACTTCTCCAGTTGATTTCGTTCCGTTTTGACTCTCTCTGATATTCCTTTTCCTCGAAACACTGAAATAGGCATAAAACAGCAAATCTGGGCTGGGCCTCCGGTTAATAGGTTAGTCCCAAAAATAATATAAAAGTGGATAATAAAGCCAATATTGCCTAAAACAGTAGATAAAGTAGCATGGAGGAATCAAAAATTATAGATACATTAGAGACGTATCAAGCATCCCCAAGCTTAATTCCTGCTCGTCCTCGAGTAGGTAAATGATAAAAAAGAATTTTTGATGCGGAGTGATACTTTGGCATAATTTCAATGTAAATCTTCTTAATTGTTATATGAATATTCAGATCCGAAAGATTCAAGACAAAAGTTCATATTGACACAAAAGTAATAATACTTCAAGCATACTAATCAAAGCAATCATGTCTTCTCAAAATAACATGGCCAAAGAAAGTTCATCCCTAAAAAATCGTATAGTTAGGCTATGCTTCATTTTCGTCACACAAAGATGTTCCCAACTTCTATACCCCCGATGACAAGCCAAGCAATTGTTTCATACTCAAATAATCTCAAACTTTTTGAACCTTCACGCAATACATGAGTGCGAGCCATGGATATAGCACTATGGGTGGAATACAATATGATGATGGGGATTGTGTGGAGAAGACAAAAAAGGAGAAAGTCTCATATCGACGAGGATAATCAATGGGCTATGGAGATGCCCATCAATTGAGGTCAACATGAGGAGTAGGGATTGCCATGCAACGGATGCACTAGAGCTATGAATGCTCAACAAAAGAAAACTAGTGGGTGTGCATCCAACTTGCTTGCTCATGAAGACCTAGGGCATTTAAGGAAGCCCATCGTAGGAATATATAAGCCAAGTTCTATAATGAAAAATTCCCACTAGTATGAAAAGACAACTTATGAGACTCACTACATGAAGAACAAGGTGCTACTTTGAAGCACAATATATGAGACTCACTACATGAAGAACAAGGTGCTACTTTGAAGCACAAGTGTGGTAATAGGATAGTAACATTGCCCCTTCTCTCTTTTTCTCTCATTTTTTATTTTCTTTTTATTTTTTATTTTTGGTGGGTTTCTTTTGGCCTCTTTTTTTATTTGGGCTTCTTTGGCCTCTTTTTTTTGTAAAGTCCGGAGTCTCATCCCGACTTGTGGGGGAATCATTGTCTCCATCATCCTTTCCTCACTGGGGCAATGCTCTAATAATGATGATCATCACACTTTTATTTACTTACAACTCAATATTACAACTCGAAACTAGAACAAGATATGACTCTATATGAATGCCTCCGGCGGTGTACCGGGATGGTGCAATGAATCAAGAGTGACATGTATGAAAAATAATGCATGGTGGCTTTTCCACAAATACGATGTCAACTACAAGATCATGCAATGGCAATATGACAAAAGTAATGTATGTCATGATGATGATGATGGAAGTTGCATGGCAATATATCTCGGAATGGCTATGGAAATGCCATGATAGGTAGGTATGGTGGCTGTTTTGAGGAAGATATAAGGAGGTTTATGTGTGATAGAGCGTATCGTATCACAGGGTTTGGATGCACCAGCGAAGTTTGCGCCAACTCTCAAGGTGAGAAAGGGCAGTGCACGGTACCAAAGAGGCTAGCAAAGGCGGAAAGGTGAGAGTGCGTATAATCCATGGACTCAACATTAGTCAAAAGAACTCATATACTTATTGCAAAAATTTAGAAGCCATCAAAAATCAAGTACTACACACAATGCTCCTAGGGGGATAGATTGGTAGGAAAAGACCATCGCTCGTCCCCGACCGCCACTCATAAGGATGCACAAGCCAGGTACACTTCATGCTTGAAATTTGTTACACAACTTTACCCATACGTGCATGCTACGGGACTTGCAAACTTCAACACAAGTATTTCTCAAATTCACAAATACTCAACTAGCACGACTTTGATATTATTACCTCCATATCTCAAAACAATTATTAAGCATTAAATTTATCTTAGTATTCAATTCACTCAAAAGAAAGTTTCACATATCTTGAACACTAAGTATATTAACATTAAGCAAATTACCATGCTATTAACGACTCTCAAAATAATCTAAGTGAAGCATGAGAGATCAAATAGTTTCTTCAAAATAAAACTACCACCGTGCTCTAAAAGATCTAAGTGAAGCACTAGAGCAAAAATTATCACGCTGAAAAGATATAAGTGAAGCACATAGAGTATTCTAGCAAATTCCAATTTGTGTATGGCTCTCTCTCATTAAAGGATTTCAGATCTTGATACTTATTCAAACAGCAAGCAAAGCTAAAGGAAACTACAATGCAAGGATAGCACAACTCATGTGAAGAAGCAAAAACTTAGGCTCAACCAATACTAACCGATAGTTGTTGAAGAAGAAAGGTGGGATGCCTACCGGGGCATCCCCAAGCTTAGATGCTTGATACTTCTTGAAATATTATCTTGGGGTGCCTTGGGCATCCCCAAGCTTGAACTTTTGTGTCTCCTTAATTCCTCTCATATCATGGTTTCTCTTTTTATCAAAAAGCTTCATTCACAACAAACTCAACAAGAACTCATGAGATAGGTTAGTATAAACCAATGCAAAACCTTATCATTTTGTACTGTAACAAATCACTATCATTATTATTCAACATTGAATACTAAATGCCTCTGTATATTTAATACTCCTATCCTCAAATAGAATCATTAAACAAGCAAACATACGCAAACAATGCAACCATAACAGCAATCTGTCAAAACAGTACAGTCTGTAAAGAATGCAAGAGTATCAATACTTCCCTGACTCCAAAAATTATGAACTCAAATTCCCACTGTAATAAATTTATCGGAGCTCAATATGCAAAAAGATTCAACATTATACCACTCTCTGACTTTTCTAGGGAATTTTTGCAACAGCGGTAAACTTTCTGTTTTCAAACAGCAACATGCAAACTAGCAAAATAAGCATGGCAAAGGCTATCCTTGACTTTTTATGGAAACTAAAGATGCAAAATATTATTCTAACTACATCAAGCAAGAACTAACAAAATAAAATGACGCTCCAAGCAAAACACATATCATGTGGTGAATAAAAATATAGCTCCAAGTAAAGTTACCGATGAACGAAGATGAAAGAGGGGATGCCTTCCGGGGCATCCCCAAACTTAGGCTCTTGGTTGTCCTTGAATATTACCTTGGGGTGCCTTGGGAATCCCCAAGCTTAGGCACTTGCCACTCCTTATTCCATAGTCCATCGAATCTTTACCCAAAACTTGAAAACTTCAACCACACAAAACTCAAAACAAAACTCGTAAGCTCCGTTAGTATAAGAAAATAAAACCACCACTTAGGTACTGTAATGAACTCATTATAAATTCATATTGGTGTAATATCTAATGTACTCCAACTTATCTATGGTTCATACCCTCCGATACTACTCATAGATTCATCAAAATAAGCAAACAACACATAGAAAACAGAATCTGTCAAAAACAGAACAGTCTGTAGTAATCTGTATAAAACTTATACTTATGGAACCCCAAAAATTATGAAATAAATTGCTGGACCTGAGAAATTTGTCTATTAACCATCTTCAAAAAGAATCAACCTAAAAGCACTCTCCAGTAAAAAATGGCAGCTATTCTCGTGAGCGCTAAAGTTTCTGTTTTTCACAGCAAGATCACATATACTTCACCCAAGTCTTCCCAAAGGTTATACTTGGCACTTTATTGAAACAAAAGCTATAGAACATGATTACTACAGTAGCATAATCATGTGGACACACAAAAACAGTAAGGGTAAATATTGGGTTGTCTCCCAACAAGCGCTTTTCTTTAATGCTTTTTTAGCTAGGCATGATGATGACAATGATGCTCACATAAAAGATAAGAATTGAAACGCAATGGGAGCATCATGAATCACATGACTAGCACATTTAAGTCTAACCCACTTCCTATTCATAGGGATTTTGTGAGCAAACAACTTATGGGAACAATAATCAACTAGCATAGGATGGCACAACAAGCATAGCTTCAAGAATTTAAGGACATAGAGAGGAAACTTGACATTATTGCAATTCCTACAAGCATATGTTCCTCCCTCATAATAATTTTCAGTAGCATCATGAATGAATTCAACAATATAACCAGCACCTAAAGCATTCTTTTCATGATCTACAAGCATAGAAATTTTTCTACTCTCCACATAAGCAAACTTCTTCTCATTCGGAATAGTGCGAGTATCATGACAGACTTGGACACTAAAAATTGTTTCCACATTAAAAGAGTAATGTTCAGAAAAAGGGTAATCATAATCATGACAAGATTTGTAAATATAATCATCACTACTTTTAATAGCATAAGTTTCATCACAATAATCATCATAAGTAGCAACTTTGTTCTCATCATAATCGATTGAAACCTCTCCCAAGATAGTGGAATCACTAAATAAAGTTGACACTCTTCCAAATCCACTTTCGTATTCATCACAATAAAATTCAACATCCTCCAAAATAGTGGGATCACTACTTCCTAAAGTTGACTCTCTTCCGAACCCACTTTCGTCAAAATAATCATCATAGGTAGGAGGCATGCTATCATCATAACAACTTTGCATATCAAAACATGAGAGGCTAAAAATATCATCATTATTAAACATAGCATCCCCAAGCTTGGGACAAACATTAATTCTAGCAAATATATCAAATATTTCATCCCAATCAAACATAGCTTCCCCAAGCTTGGGCCCTTTCACATCATTAGCATCATGGATATTCAAGGAATTCATACTAACAACATTGCAATCATGCTCATCATTCACATATTTAGTTCCAAACATTCTATAGATTTCTTCTTCTAGCACTTGAGCACAATTATCCTTTCCATCATACTCACGAAAGATATTAAAAAGGTGAAGCGTATGAGACAAACTCAACTCCATTTTTTTTTGTAGTTTCTTTTATAAACTATACTAGTGCTAAAACAAGAAACAAAAAGATTCAATTGCAAGATATAAAGATATACCTTCACTTACCTAGCCTCCTCGGCAACGGCGCCAGAAAAGAGCTTGATGTATACTACACAACCTTCTTCTTGTAGACGTTGTTGGGCCTGCAAGTGCACAGGTTTGTAGGACAGTAGCAAATTTCCCTCAAGTAGATGACCTAAGGTTTATCAATCCGTAGGAGGCGTAGGAGGAAGATGGTCTCTCTCAAACAACCCTGCAACCAAATAACAAAAAGTCTCTTGTGTCCCCAACACACCCAATACAATGGTAAATTGTATAGGTGCACTAGTTCGGCGAAAAGATGAAGATACAAGTGCGAATTAGATAGTAGATATAGGTTTTTGTAAACTGAAAATATAAAAACAGCAAGGTAGCAAGTGGCAAAAGTGAGCGTAAACGGTATTGCAATGATAGGAAACAAGGCCTAGGGTTCATACTTTCACTAGTGTAAGTTCTCTCAACAATAATAACATAGATAGAACATATGACAAGCCCTAAACATGCGACAAAGAGTCACTCCGAAGCCACTAATAGCGGAGAACAAACATAGAGATTATGGTCGGGTACGAAACCACCACAAAGCTATTCTTTCGGATCGATCTATAAAAGAGTTCGTACTAGAATAACACCTTAAGATACAAATCAACCAAAACCATAATGTCACCTAGATACTCCATTGTCACCTCAAGTATCCGTGGGCATGATTATACGATATGCATCACACAATCTCGGATTCATCCAACCAAAATAAAAGTACTTCAAAGAGTGCCCCAAAGCTACTACCGGAGAGTCAAGAATGTGGGCCAACCCTTATGCATAGGTTCCCAAGTGTCACGAAACCCGCAAGTTGATCACCAAAACATACATCAAGTGGATCAATAGAATAACACATTGTCACCACGGTTATCCCACGCAAGACATACATCAAGTGTTCATAAAAGACTCAATCCGATAAAATAACTTCAAAGGGGAAACTCAATTCATCACAAGAGAGTAGACGGGGAGAAACATCATAAGATCCAACTACAATAGCAAAGCTTGGGATACATCAAGATCGTGCCATAGAGGAACACGAGAGAGAACATGAGAGAGAGAGATCAAACACATAGCTACTGGTACATACCCTCAGCCCTGAGGGTGAACTACTCCCTCCTCATGATGGATAGTGCCGGGATGATGAAGATGGCCTCCGGTGATGGGATCCCCTTCCGGCAGGGTGCCGGAACAGGGTCCCGATTGGTTTTTGGTGGCTACAGAGGCTTGCGGTGGCGGAACTCCCGGTCTATCTTTTGTTCTGGAAGTTTTATGGTACGTAGGTATATATGGGTGAAAGGGGTACGTTGGTGGACCTCCAGGGGGCTCACGATGTAGGGGGGCGCGCCCAAGGGGGAGGGGCGCGCCCCCACCCTCGTGGGCAGCCCGGGGATCCCCTGACGTGCACTCCAAGCCCATCTGGTTAGTTTCCTTCCAAAATTAACTTCTCCAGTTGATTTCGTTCCGTTTTGACTCTGTCTGATATTCCTTTTCCTCGAAACACTAAAATAGGCATAAAACAACAAATCTGGGCTGGGCCTCCGGTTAATAGGTTAGTCCCAAAAATAATATAAAAGTGGATAATAAAGCCCAATATTGCCTAAAACAGTAGATAAAGTAGCATGGAGGAATCAAAAATTATAGATACGTTGGAGACGTATCAGCAACCTAGGCCGAACAGCAGCCCGCCCCACCGCGTCACAAAAACAGGGACAAACCAGCTCGGGACCATATGTACGACCTTCGGCAGACCTTGGAGAGTAGAGCAGGAAATAAAGATCAATCTACGGATTGCGAGGACATGCCTCGAGGCACGATGATAGCTACCTATTTGGACGTGATAAACCCAACCACGCCTGGGCTGAATGCCGCAGACGGACTCCACCAGAGCTACACCGCGATGCGGCCCGGTACAGAGGCACCGTGCACCCTCTCTGCTTCACAAATGAATTACTGGATCAAGAATTCCCCGAGGGATTCAAGCCCGTCAATAGGGAATCATACGACGGCACAACCGATCCCGCTGTATGGATCGAGGACTTCATTCTCCATATCCATATGGCTCGAGGAGATGATCTCCACGCCATTAAATACCTCCCACTAAAGCTCAAAGGGCCAGCTCGGCACTGGCTTAACAGCCTGCCTGAAAAATCCATCGGCAGCTGGGAGGACTTGGAAGGGGCTTTCCTTGATAACTTCCACGGAACTTATGTCCGGCCACTAGATGCCGACGACTTAAGCCACATAGTTCAACAACCCGGAGAATCAGCCAGAAAATTCTAGACTAGGTTCCTAACCAAAAAGAACCAGATCGTCGACTGTCCGGATGCCGAAGCCCTAGCAGCCTTTAAGCATAGCATCCGGGGTGAATGGCTCGCCCGCCACCTCGGCCAAGAAAAGCCGAGGTCAATGGCAGGCCTCATGATACTTATGACCTGCTTCTGCGCGGGAGAAGATAGTTGGCTGGCTCGCAGTACAAACACGGCCAATGAAACA
Organism: Triticum dicoccoides; assembly: GCF_002162155.2. Taxonomy (NCBI): domain Eukaryota; kingdom Viridiplantae; phylum Streptophyta; class Magnoliopsida; order Poales; family Poaceae; genus Triticum; species Triticum dicoccoides. The sequence goes on from NC_041383.1 coordinate 713,682,558, forward strand.
AGCCCATCTGAGGCCAAAAACAGCACCGGCAAGCTCTGGTGCAACGGAAACAAACGCCGAAGCAATGGCGATAACACCGATGACACAACAGTTCATGCCGGATTCAGTGGCTCCAAGTCCGGCCAGCGAAAGAAGCCCTATAAAAGGAGCAGGGGAAACCATCCAGCTTGCACCGCATACTCGATCGTCCTTGCCAAATACATGGCACCCCAGACAAACCGGCCAACCATACCAATAGAGATTGTCAGGACTTTAAATATGCCAGCAAGGTAAATAGCAGAAGCAAAAAAAGGGAATCACAGAGCGAGGACGATGACGAAGAGCCCCGACAGCCGAACACCGGGGGACAAACGAAATTTCCCCCTCAAGTCAAAACGGTGAATGTGATATACGCTACACATATTCCCAAAAGGGAGCGCAAGCGCGCACTCAGGGACGTCTACGCGGTAGAGCCCGTCGCCCCGAAATTCAATCCGTGGTCATCATTCCCGATCACCTTCGACCGTTGAGACCATCCAACTAGCATCCGGCATGGCAGCTCAGCCGCACTGGTCCTCGATCCAATCATCGACGGATTTCACCTGACTCGAGTCCTAATGGACAGTGGTAGCAGCCTCAACCTGCTCTATCAGTATACAGTACGTAAAATGAGCATTGACCCCTCACGAGTCAAGCCCATGAAGACTACCTTTAAAGGAATCATTCCAGGCGTATAGGCCCGTTGTATGGGCTCAACAACGCTGGAGGTAGTAATCGGTTCCCCAGATAACTTCCGAAGCGAAGAACTAATGTTCGATATCATCCTATTTCGCAGCGGCTATCACGCACTGCTCGGACGAACCGCATTCGCCAGATTCAACGTGGTGCCGCATTATGCTTATCTCAAGCTCAAGATGCCCGGTCCATGTTGCGTCATTACAGTAAATGGAAGTACAGAGTGGCCTTCTCCAACAGCACTATAATCCGGCTGCCGAGCCCCTGGACATCATTAAGAGGGTTCAGACTACACTTCAGCAGGACAACTCGGCTCGTCACGGGCCAAACTAGCAATTTGGCCTCCATCCCAGCCCGGACAAGGCAATGGTATTAGTACTGCACGCATATAAACTACGCAGTCGAAACCCCATGGGTACTAACGGAGGCACAACTCGCTCGCGATCCACAGTACGGCTTGATAGACTCTGGGATTTGCACGCTTTCACTTTTCCCTTTTTATGGGTTTTCTTCTCTTTTCGCGGTCTATACGGACAACCCGCTTGTAGAACACACCAAGGAGGCAAGGAGCTTTGGCGTGCACAGGAACTTCCAGGTGATATCCAATAAACGATTACCACACTTGTTTTACATACCCACACGCAGCTCGCCCTTGGTTACGACATGTTAAATAGCCTTACTAGCTCATCACATTACTTGTACAAAGTACGCCTCGACGTACTCGTTGAGGGAGTCCTAGATTAGGGGGTCCTCGGACAGCCGGACTATATCCTTTGGCCGGACTGTTGGACTATGAAGATACAAGATTGAAGACTTCATCTCGTGTCCGGATGGGACTCTCCTTGGCGTGGAAGGCAAGCCTGGCAATACGCATATGTAGATCTCCTCCCTTGTAACCGACTCTGTATAACCCTAGCCCCCTCCGATGTCTATATAAAGCGGAGGGTTTAGTCCGTAGGACAAAAAAACAATCATACCATAGGCTGGCTTCTAGGGTTTAGCCTCTACGATCTCGTGGTAGATCAACTCTTGTAATACTCATATCATCAAGATCAATCAAGCAGGAAGTAGGGTATTACCTCCATCGAGAGGGCCCGAACCTGGGTAAACATCGTGTCCCCCGCCTCCTATTACCATCCGCCTTAGACGCACAGTTCGGGCCCCCCTACCCGAGATCCGCCGGTTTTGAGACCGACATTGGTGCTTTCATTGAGAGTTCCATTGTGCCGTCACCGTAAAGGCTTGATGGCTCCTTCGATCATCGACAATGATGCGATCCAGGGTGAGGTTTTCCTTCCCGGACAGATCTTCGTAATCGGCGGCTTTGCACTATGGGCCAACTCGCTTGGCCATCTGTAGCAAATCGAGAGCTACACCCCTGGCCATCAGGTCAGGTTTGGAAACTTGAACTATACTACCGACATCCGCGGAGACTTGATCTTCAACGGATTCGAACCCATGTCAGGTGCGCCGCATAATCACGACGAGCATGACGTAACTCTGCCGTCGGACAGTGTTCAGGAGATCACACCTGCAACTACTCCGACCCTCAATCCGGAGAAAATTGCGCCATCCGAGGATGGGTGGATAGACCCCGCCATGGAGGCCGCACTCTCAATGGCGATAGAGCTGAATACTGACTTCACCCCTTACGAGAGCCGTGTTGCCGAACCATTGGATTCGTCCCCGACCATGGGCTCCGAGCCACCTGCGTCCGTGCCTATCGAATCCGATTGGGCACCGATCATGGAGTTTACCTCCGTAGATATCTTTCAGCACTCGCCTTTTGGCGATGTGCTAAATTCATTAAGGTCTCTTTCCTTGTCAGAGAAACTTGGCCGAACTATGTCCGGCTAGAATGGGATGCGGACGACGAAGAAATTCGCTCCCACCCACCACCCACTTAGTAGCCACTGTCGACGATTTAACCGACATGCTCGACTTTGACTCCGAAGACATCGACGGTATGGCTGACGATGCAGGAGACGAATAGGAACCACCGCCCATAGGACGCTGGACCGCCACCTCATCATATGATATATACATGGTGGATACCCCCAAAGAAGGCAGTGGCGATAAGACAGCGGAGGATGACCCCTCCAAGAAGCAACCCAAGCATCGACGTCAGCGGCGCCGCTCTAAGTCCTGCCATAGCAAAAGTAGTGATACCGGCACAAGAGACAATAACACTCCGGATAGTGCCGAAGACGATGACAATCCCCTCCAGCCAGATTTAGAGCGGGAGGATGAACAAGCTAGCCCTCTAGAATAGGCAGCAGATGGAGAAACGGAGGATGACAATTACATGCCTCTCTCCGAAGACGAGGTGAGCCTCGGCGGTGAAGAATTTGTCATGCCTGAGGATCCCGTCGAGCAGGAGCGCTTCAAGCGCCGGCTTATAGCCAAAACAAATAGCCCGAAGAAAAAGAAACAACAGCTTCAAGCTGATCAAGATTTGCTAGCAGACAGATGGACCGAAGTCCTTGCAGCCGAGGAATATGAACTCGAACACCCCTCCAAGAGTTACCCAAAGTGTAGGTTGCTACCCCGACTCGAGGAGGAAGCATTGAAACCTACATCACCAGCGTACGATGCGGCTGATCGGCCACCTCATGGCCGAGACAGAGAGGCATTTCAGCTTGAAGTTCAGGCTGCACCTCGCCGCCACTCAAACAAAAATACCAAGGCCCGGGGCAACACGCGGGACCTGCGAGACGTATTGCAAAACAAGGCATGCAAGATCAATCTACGGATCACGGGGGCGCAGACCAATGCGGGACGATGATCGTCACGCTGGATACACTAAAAGTAAATCCGGCCGGGCCGAATATAGCAGACAAGACTCATATCAACTGCGTCGTGATATAGCCCGGCACAGAGTCGCCGCACACCCCCTATGCTTCAATGATGAAGTAATGGATCACGAATTCCTAGAGGGTTTTAAACCCGTAAATTATTGAATCATATGATGGTACAACAGATCCCGCGGTATGGATCGAGGATTTTGTCCTCCACATCCACATGGCTCGCGGTGATGATCTAGATGCCATCAAGTACCTCCCACTAAAACTCAAAGGACCAGCTCGGCATTGGCTGAATAGCTTGCCAGCAGACTCCGTTGGTAGTTGGGAGGATTTGGAAGATGCATTCATTGACAACTTCTAGGGCACTTATGTGCGACCACCAGATGCTGATGACTTGAGCCATATAACCCAGCAGCCAGGGGAATCGGCCAGACAATTCAGGACACGGTTCCTAACTAAGAAATACCAAATTGTCGACTGTCCAGATGCAGAGGCCTTAGCGGCATTTAAGCATAACATCCATGACGAGTGGCTCGCCTGGCACCTCGGCCAGGAAAAGCCGAAGTGTATGGCAGCCCTCACTACACTCATGACCCGCTTTTGCGCGGGTGAGGATAGCTGGTTGGCTCGCAGCAACAACACATCAAGGAATCTTGGCACTTCAGATACCAAAGATACTAAGGCAAACCACGTCGTAATAGATACAAGCACCGCAACAACAGTGATACCGCCGAAGATACGGCAGTCAATGCCGGATTCAGTGGCTCTAAATCCGGTCAGCGGAAAAAGCCATTCAAAAGAAGTACTCCGGGCCCATCCAGTTTGGACCGCATACTCGATCGCTCGTGTCAAATTCACGGCACCCCCGACAAGCCAGCCAATCACACCAACAAAGAATGCTAGGTGTTCAAGCAGGGCGGCAAATTGAACGCCGAAAACAAGGACAAGGGGCTGCATAGCAACGAAAAGGAGGAGCCTCGGCCGTCGAACACGGGAGGACAGAAGAGGTTCCCCCCACAAGTGAAAATGGTGAACATGATATACGCAACCCACATTGCCAAGAGGGAACGGAAGCGTGCACTAAGGGACGTCTATGCGATGGAGCCAGTCGCCCCAAAGCTCAACCCATGGTCCGCTTCTCCGATCACCTTCGACCGCAGGGACCACCCCACTAGTATCCAACATGGCGGATCTGCCGCATTGGTCCTTGACCCCATCATCGACGGATTTCACCTCACTCGAGTCCTTATGGACGGCGGCAGCAGCCTGAACCTGCTCTATCAGGATACAGTGTGCAAAAATGGGTATAGACCCCTCTAGGATCAAACACACTAAAACCACCTTTAAAGGAGTCATCCCAGGTGTAGAGGCCCATTGCACGGGCTCAATCACACTGGAAGTGGTCTTCGGATCTCTGGACAACTTCCGAAGCGAGGAGTTACTATTCGTTATTGTCCCATTCCGCAGTGGCTATCACGCACTGCTCGGGCGAACCGCATTTGCAAGATTCAATGCGGTACCGCATTACGCATACCTCAAGCTCAAGATGCCAGGACCTAGGGGGGTTATAACAGTCAATGGAAACACAGAACGCTCGCTTCGCACGGAGGAGCATAGCACGGCCCTCGCGATAAAGCCCCCGGACACCTTCAAGGGAGTCCGGACTAAACTGCAACAGGATCGCCTGGCACGTTCATAGCTCGCCTAGCAATTCGGCCTCCGACCCAGTCCCAATGAAGCGGCAAAATTTTGCGCCGCACGTACATAATTACACACTACAAATACCATGGGCATAGGCGGAGGCCCGGCCAGAACACGTCCCACAATGCGGCTTAACCGCCCCAGGGGCTGTATACCTTTATCATTTCCTATCTTTTAGGACCTTACTCTCTGGAAGCCCTTTCCGGCAGCCTGATTGCTGGACACATTATGGGAAGGAACAACCAAGGAAGCAAGAAGCTAAGATGTACAAGGGAATCCCCAGGTGGTCTCTGATAACAATCGAAGTACCTATTTTTAATACCCATACGTAACTTGCCCTTGGATAGGACATGTCAAATAGTCCTATTTTTGCTTATCGCACTACTTGTATCAGTACACTTCGACGTATTATTTAAATAACAATGCATAGCATTAGTCTATTATTGCATTATCCTTCCTTTTTCTTGGTCTGTTTATTTACGACAACCTGCACCCGTACATTCTGATACGACCAGTTCGCTAGGGGCTTAAGTATACCCCATAATACGGCGTGAGAAGTCCGAACACTTTTGACAGTGCGGCACCCCGAACTTATAGCATTATATGCATCAGCTCCGAATCATGTCTTGGGTCAATAGTTGGGTTTGCCCGGCTCCCATCTTTTGGTACCTTACTTCCGCAATATCGGCTAAGGTAGCGCTGGGAGAACTATTGAGATTGTGTCCCGGTTCTTCCGGACGAGCACCTCAGTAGAGAAAGCCGAAAACTGACTGTCATGATAAGGCGAGAGTTGGTCGCTGAGGGAGTCCTGGACTAGGGGGTGTCCGGACAGCCGGACTATCATCGTCCGCCGGACTCCAAGACTACAAAGATACAAGATTGAAGACTCCGTCCCGTGTCCGGATGGGACTTTCCTTGGCATGGAAGGCAAGCTTGGCAATACGGATATGTAGATCTCCTACCATTGTAACCGACTCTGTGTAACCCTAGCCTCCTCCGGTGTCTATATAAACCGGAGGGCTTTAGTCCGTAGGACAGCATACATTACAACAATCATACCATAGGCTAGCTTTAGGGTTTAGCCTCCTTGATCTTGTGGTAGATCCACTCTTGTACTACCCATATCATCAATATTAATCAAGCAGGACGTAGGGTTTTACCTCCATCGAGAGGGCCCGAACCTGGGTAAAACATCGTGTCCCTCGTCTCCTGTTACCATCCGCCTAGACGCACAGTTCGGGACCCCCTACCCGAGATCCACCGGTTTTGACACCGACATTGGTGCTTTCATTGAGAGTTCCTCTGTGTCGTCACCGATAGGCCCGATGGCATCTTCAACCAACAACGCTGTCCAGGATGAGACTTTTCTCCCCGGACAGATCTTCGTGTTCGGCGGGTTCGCACTGCGGGCTAATTCGCTTGGCCATCTGGAGCAGATCGAAAGCTACGCCCCTGGCCGTCAGGTCAGATTCGGAAGTCTAAACTTCACGACCGATGTCCGCGGAGACTTGATCTTCGACGGACTCGAGCCACAGCCAAGCGCGCCGCACTGTGACGATGGGCATGATCTAGCTCTGCCGCCGAACAGTGCCTTGGTGGCCGCACATGAATCCGCTTCGGCCTTTAGTCCGAAGCCGATCACCCAGATCGAGGATCGGTGGATGGACACCACCTCGGGGGCTTCAACTTCCACGGCGATGGAGCCGAACGCTAATCTTGTCCCTCGCGAAACTCGTGATTCCGAGGTGCCGGACTCCTTGCCGGACTCCAAACCTCCCACGCCCCTACCAATCAATTCGGATTGGACGCCGGTTATGGAATTCACCGCCGCGGACATCTTCCAACACTCGCCCCTTGGCGACATCCTAAATTCGCTAAAGCATCTCTCGTTATCGGGAGAGTCCTGGCCGGACTATGGCCAGGATGGTTGGGGTACGGACGACGAAGAAATTCAGAGCCCACCCACCACCCACTTTGTAGCCACTGTCGACGATCTAACCGACATGCTAGACTACGACTCCGATGACATCAACGCTATGGACGACGATGCCCGAGATGAACAGGAACCAGCGCCTACAGGGCACTGGAAGACCACCTCGTCATACGACATATACATGGTGGACACCCCAAAAGACGGGGACGGCCAAGAAGCAGCGGAGGTAGATTCTTTAAAGAAGCAGCCCACACGCCGGCATCAGCGGCGCCGCTCTAAATCCCGCCACAACAAGAATGGAGATTCCGGCACAGGAGATAATAACACCCCAGAGAGTGCCGAAGACAATCCCCTCCAGCAAGACTCAGCGCAGGAGGATGCATAAGCAAGCCCTCACGAGAGGGCGGCAGACGAAGAGGTTGAGGATCATAACTATATGCCTCCCTCCGAAGACGAAGCAAGCCTCAACGATGAAGAATTCGTCGTACCTGAGGATCCCGTCGAACAAGAGCGTTTCAAGCGCAGGCTTATCGCCACAGCAAACAGCCTAAAGAAAAAGCAGCAACAGCTTCAAGCTGATCAGGACCTGCTGGTCGATCGGTGGACCGAGGTCCTCGCGGCCGAAGAGTATAAACTCGAACGCCCCTCTAAAAGCTACCCAAGACGCAAGATGCTCCCCCGATTAGAGGAGGAAGCATACATACCTCCATCACCAACGCACGATACGGCTGACCGACCACCCCGTGGTTGTGATAGAGAGGCATCCAGGCCCCCAGCCAAGACCGTACCCCGGCATCGCTCCAAAAGTACGAAGCCAAGAGGGAACGCGCCGGACTTGCGAGATATATTGGAGGACAAAGCAAGGCAATCCAGATCCATCTACGGATCACGTGGGCGCCCCACGACCCATGACGAATACCGTCGCGCTGGATACAATAACTCCGGCCAGGCCGAACACAGCAGACAACGCTCTCTTGAGCTGCGTCGTGATATTGCTCAATACAGAGGCGCCGCACACCCGCTATGCTTCACTGACGAAGTAATGGATCATCAAATCCCTGAAGGGTTTAAACCCGTAACCATCGAATCCTACGATGGCACAACAGACCCCGCGGTTTGGATCGAAGATTATCTTCTCCACATCCATACGGCCCGCAGCGATGATCTCCACGCCATCAAGTACCTCCCACTCAAGCTTAAAGGACCAGCTCGGCATTGGCTCAACAGCTTGCCCGCAGAGTCAATTGGGTGTTGGGAAGACCTAGAAGCCGCATTCCTCGATAACTTCCAGGGCACGTACGTGCGACCACCAGACGCTGATGACCTAAGCCACATTATTCAGCAGCCAGACGAATCGGCTAGACAATTCTGGACATGGTTCTTGACAAAGAAAAACCAAATCGTCGACTGTCCGGATGCAGAGGCCCTTACAGCCTTCAAACATAACATCCGGGACGAATGGCTAGCCCGGAACCTGGGGCAGGAAAAGCCGAAATCCATGGCAGCCCTCACATCATTAATGACCTGCTTTTGCGCGGGAGAGGATAGCTGGCTAGCTCGCAGCAACAATCTCCATAAAAATTCTGGCAGTCCGGATACTAAGGATAGCAACGGCAGGTCACGTCGAAACAAAAACAAACGCCGCATTAACGGCGACGATAAGGAGGATACGGCAGTCAATGCCGGATTCCGAGGCTCTAAACCCGGTCAACGGAAGAAGCCATTCAAAAGAACCACCCCGGGCCCGTCCAATTTGGACCGAATACTCGACCGCTTATGCCAGATACATGGCACCCCTGAAAAGCCAGCTAATCACACTAACAGAGATTGCTGGGTGTTCAAGCAGGCAGGTAAGTTAATTGCCGAAAACAATGACAAGGGGCTAAACAGCGACGACGAGGAAGAGACCCGACCGCCGAACAATAGAGGACAAAAAGGTTTCCCCCCCACAAGTGCGGACGGTGAACATGATTTACGCAACCCATATACCCAAGAGGGAGAGGAAGCGCGCACTAAGGGACGTCTATGCGATGGAGCCAGTCGCCCCGAAGTTCAATGGTCCTCTTGCCCGATCACTTTCGATTGAAGAGACCATCCGACCAGCATACGCCATGGCGGATTCGCCGCATTGGTTTTAGACCCAATCGTCGATGGATTTCACCTCACGAGAGTCCTGATGGACGGCGGTAGTAGCCTGAACCTGCTTTATCAGGACACAGTGTGCAAAATGGGCATAGACCCCTCAAGGATTAAACCTACAAAGACAACCTTTAAAGGTGTCATACCAGGTGTGGAGGCCAACTGTACAGGCTCAGTCACACTGGAAGTGGTCTTCGGATCCCCGGACAATTTCCGGAGCGAGGAGTTAATCTTCGACATAGTCCCGTTTCGCAGCGGCTATCATGCTCTGCTCGGACGAACCGCGTTTGCAAAATTCAACGCGGTGCCACATTATGCATACCTCAAGCTCAAGATGCCAGGCCCTCGTGGAGTCATCACGGTCAATGGGAATACGGAACGCTCCCTCAGAACGGAGGAACATACAGCGGCTCTCGCGGCAGAAGTACAGAACAGCCTTTTAAGGCAATCCTCGAGTCCGGCCGTTAAACGGCTGGATACAGCAAAACGCGCCTGAAGCAATACCAAGCAAGACCACCTGGCGCGATCAGAGCACGCGTAGCAGTGCGGCCCTAACCCCCGCCCTCGCATGATCGCAAGAACAACCCTCCGCGTACATCATTACGCTTTGGAGATACCATGGGCGCAGGGGAAGGGGCACGATCACAATGGACCCAGAGTGCGGCTCGACCACACCAGGGGCTCGCAAGTGTGCCCCCCTTCTTTTCTTTTTCACTTTACTTCTTTGTGTACACAGGACTCCGTTAACCAGAGGCCCTGTCCGGCGGTGAACCTGCCGAACTCATGATGCAACAGCCAGGGAAGAAAGAAGGCTGCAACGAACACTCAGGTGGTCTCAATTACGAGCATTAAATTCGATTATATACACCAAGTATGCAGCTCACCCCTGAAGGGGGACATGTTTAATTAGTCCAAATCCCTTGCTTACCGCACTATTTGTATCAGTCCGCACTCGTAGCAGACTTTCTTTAATAAATAACGCAGCACTTTTCGACTGCAATTGCATTACTTTTTATATATATGCTCATTACATGATATCTTGCACCCGTATATTCTGGTACGGCCTAATACACCAGGGGCTTATGTTCCGCACACTATGGTGTGATAAGTCTGAACACTTTCATAAGTGCGGCACCCCGAACTTATAGCATTATATGAATCGGCTCCAAATCATGTCTTGGGTCAATAGTTGGGTTTGCCCGCTGTCGTGGTTCTAAGTCTGACAGTAGAGTGGGGGGTAGGTATGGAGAGGCAAGGTCCTAGCTATGGATAGGTTGTAAACACAAGCGATGTACGAGTTCAGGCCCTTCTCGGAGGAAGTAAAAGCCCTATGTCTCGGAGCCCTGAGGCGGTCGAGTGGATTATGTGTATAGGTGTTACAAGAGTGCGAACCCTTCTGCCTGTGGAGGGGGGTGGCTTATATAGAGTGTGCCAGGACCCCTGCCAGCCCACATAATGAAGGGATTTAAGTACATTAAGTCTGGGACGTTACTGGTAACGCCCCACATAAAGTGCCTTAACTATCATTAAGTTTATTCAATTACAGGCCGTTGCAGTGCAGAGTGCCTTCTGACCTTCTGGTGGTCGAGTGTATCTTCATGGTCGAGTGAGTCTCCATGGTCGAGTCCTTCTAGTCAGTCGAGTGGGTTCTTCGTTGGTCGACTGGAAGGTGATCTCTTCTAAGGGTGTCCTTGGGTACGACATCTATGTCAGGCCTATGACCCTACCCTAGGTACATGAATCCATCATTAGCCCCCGAATGGATTGAGGCTTGAATGAGGAAGGAGTTGATGTTGTTTCTGATTGATTTTTGGTATACTGGCTATGCGTCGTTCGTGACCAAGATCTTCTTTGTTGATAACGAGCAACTTTTCTTCAGTCAACTCGATCCATTCTTGTCTTTCGTCGAGTGATCTTTTAGACTTTGCGGGTTCCCGAGCGACGGATCGTAGGAAATCTCGCGTCTGACAGACCGATCTGCCGCTCGCGGATTCCACGGGATACGAAATTTGGGGAAGCGCGCGAAGCGGAACGAACCGCGGCGCTCGGACGGGACAGGACATAGACGCCTCGATCTCCGCGCCGCTTTTTCCGCCACGTATCGTGTCAATGCAACTGTTTCGGGATATGATTAGATTGACCGGGTCCACCTGTCATCCACTCGGAAGGGATGTTATAAATGCGACTAGTGAGGGTTTCTGAACAGTGCTCCATTATTTCTCCTCTGCTCTCCTCGTCTCCGCCCAATGCACCCGCTTTCGCCTCCGCAAAGCTCTTCTTCGCGCGGTCATGGTCAAGGAGAAGACGGCGGTGCTGGAGCGCGCAAAGAAGGCGTCGGCGGCGGAGAAGGCACCGGCGGCGGAGAAGGCGAAGGGAAGATCCACCAGCCACAGCGGGTCTTCGTCGAGATCCCGCCTGCCGAAGGGCTGGGTCCAGGGAGATTGGATCCAGTCGACCATCAGGGAGAAGGATCTCCTCGACATGGCCGACGACGGGCTGATCCCCCACGGCATCGCAAGACTTCCAGGAAAAGAGTGGCAACCCCAGCCGGAAGAGGGTGAGTGTGTGCTCCTGGCCACTCATGTCGATCGAGGGTTTTCTCTGCCACCGAGCGTTTTCTTTCGTGGTTTTTTGAACTTCTTTGGAGCCAAACTCCACCACTTTACTCCGAACTCCATCGCGTATCTTGCTGCGTTTGTATCCATGTGCGAGAGCTTCCTGGGCTGTCAACCGCACTGGGGCTTGTTCAAGCACATCTTCACGTGTCGTTCTCAGACCATGAAGAAGGCGAGTCCAGGCGATGAGAAAACCCAAGTTGTCCAAATGTGCGGGGGCCTGGGAATTCAAGTGAGGAATAAGAGCACCTTCCCAGCTATGACGTTTCCCGAGTCGGTCAGGGGCTGGCAGTCGACCTGGTTCTACTGCCAGAATGAGCCGACGCCGGGGCAGTCGAGTGGACTCCCTCCATTCACCATGAGCCGAGTGAACAAGCCCTCCTCTCTGAAGGTGGTTCCGGAGGAGAGAGCCGATGTGAAGATGTTGATGGATCGCGTGGTGCAGTTGGTTCGGGACGGCGTGACTGGCACGGACCTTCTGGAGGTTTTCCTTCGGCGGCGTATCCAGCCTCTTCAGTTCCGGAGCCATTGCATGTGGTTGTACTGCGGAACTGAAGACGAGACTCGAGTCCACCCGGAAGCAGTCGACGACGCCACGGTGGAAAGATGGATGGCCGCGGTCACTGGGAACAAGGATAATCCCCGTGGATCCAGGAGGATTCCTCCACTCGACCATCACAGCGTTCCAGATAAGGTATATTTGCTCTGCCTTCCATTGTATATTTGTCGAATTTGTTTCCGTATGTTCTGCAACTTGGTCGATTGATCTCTGTCTTGACGTCTTCCAGGCCCTTACCGAGCTGTATTCGATGCCCAATGGAGCTCAGGCTCCGACTGAGGAGGGAGAAGCCAGCGGGGGCGAGAGCCAGGATGAGTGGGATTCAGACGCTGCCGAAGATGACGACAATGACGACGACGACGATGAGGACGAAGAAAAGGAGGAGGAGGAGGTTGCACCACCGCACTCAAAAAGGCGGTCGAAACTTGTCCATGACCCCGCGACTGAACACGGTAAGGGGGTTGCGACTGCCCCGCAGTCGACCAAACGCCCTCGGACCGCTTCTCCGGTGCCGAGTGAAAAGGCGCCGAAGCAGTCGAAGGTGGCTCCGTCGAAACCCACCAAGCTCTTGCCGAAGATGAAGGTGTCCATCCCCACCATATCCGGGTAAACATGTTACTTGAGTCTCCTTGTTTTGTATAAGCTTTATCTCTGGTTGATACTTGAGTTATTCGACTGATTCTTTGGAACTTCAGTGCTGCAACTTCTAAGACCTCAGGCAAGGCTGACGACCATGAGATGGAGGACGCAGCAATCTCAAATCCTGGTACTATACTCTCAATTCTGTCCTTAGTTGACTGACTCATGATTTCTAACTTTGATTCTTTTTCTAAAGCTCCACCCAATGACATTATCACCCTTCCTGAAGATGATGATGATGAGGATGAAGAACCGCTGAGGCACAGGAGGAGCAGGAAGGCGTCTACTGGTAAGGCAACCCAGGATGCGACGGCGCCCGAGACTGTGGTCACGGAGGAGGAGAACCCCAGTCGACACACCGTGTCTTTCGCGGTGCCGTTGACGAGTGCTCATCCCACTTCGTCGAGTGCTGCACAACCTTCGCTCTTCACAACACATCACGTCCCAGAGGACCAAGCCAGCGCTGCTAAGGAGGCGATACGCCAAGCGGGGATCATGATGGAGCAGATGAAGATCATCCGGGATGCAAGCCAAGCAGCTTATGACGCTAGCTCCGCCCTTCAAAGCAATGTTCAGGTCAGTCGACCACCGCCTGTTCTGTTAGGATATGCTATCAAAACTTTTTCTTTCTGAAATCCATAGCAATCACCCAGTGGGTGTGTCGATAAAAAACTCCGTGTTAGCGGGGGCACGCTGAGTGCATCCGCTGGGTCTAGTCCCCAAGGCTAAGGTCGACTCCTGGCAGTCGGCCTTAGGCTTTATAAGTAAAGGTTGTTCATCATTCGACTGGGGCGAATGAGTTTCCGAAACCGGTGGGGGCACGCTGAGTGCACCCACTGGGTGTAGTCCCCGAGACTGTGGTCGATTGCTTGTAGTCGACTACAGTCTGAAGAGCACGTCTTTTTTTTGGGGTCGACTGGTCGACTCTGTCTTGAACAGAATTAGTGGGGGCACGCTGAGTGCACCCACTAGGTGTAGTCCCCGAGACTACGGTCGAATGCTTGCCTTCGACTGTAGTCTTAGAAACGTGTGATTTTCTCTTATCCACTCGGAAGTGAATTATCTTTGATATTTTGTCGATTGGTTCTTCGTAGAAATCCTGTGACCTTGCGGCTCGCTATACCGAACTGGAGCAGAAGCACATTCAGCTCGAGCTGGATCTGAAGCTAGTGCAGGAGAATCTGACGAAGGCGAAGGAGGAGACCAAAGGTATGTTCGGTGAGACCTCGACGACTCCTTTTTCCTTCCATTTGTTTCAAAATCTGTCTTTGCTGTAACTTGCAGGCAAGGTGAAGGAGGCCCAGAAGAAGAAAGACCTTGAGCTAGCTGAGAAGACCAAGCTTGCTGACGAGAAGTTAGCTTCAGTCACCAAGCTTGAACAGGAAAATACCAATCTGAAAGCTGCTCGGGCGATTGCCACCAAGGATGTCGACCGACTGAAAACTGACAAGACTACCTTGACCGAGAAGATCAACCAGTTGACTGGGAAGAAGAATGACCTGGAAGGCTTCCTGGGTGGTCTTGCCAAGAAATTGTTCCTTATGCTCGAAGGTAATCTTTTACACTCGACCAACATTTCCAACTGTGATGCTTACATTCGACCACTGTCTTGACTCGGCGTTTTGTCGTTGCAGAATTCTGTCGAAACTTTGAAGAAGAGACTAGCCAGTTGGAGCCGAACCTTGACCCTGTCAATTCTCTGGTGAATGATGAAGTTGCCATGAATGTCTTCCGACTGGAGTCCCGCGTTGCAGCTGTCATGGACTATCTTGCAAGGCTGAAGGCCGCCACTTCTCGTATCGACTCGACGCTTTGGCCCAGGGCGACACTTCAGAATGACCTCGAGTCGTTGATGGCTCGACTAAACGCGGTCCCCGACTGTGTGCAAGAGTGGAAGAAGTCCTCGGCTCGGTGTGGCGCAGATGTTGCCCTGTGTCTGCCCCGAGTCCATTGCAAGGACGTGCGAGAAGAGAAGCTGGCGGCTCTCCGAGTGGCCAACACCAAGAAACACGACTTCAGGTCCTTCATGGAAACTTTCATCACTGCTGCTACCCGGATCGCAGACGGGATCGACCTCGACGAGTTCGTTGCTCCTTCCAGCCCTCCAAAGGAGGGGTAAAAAACTTTCTTTAAGCCCGACACTTTAAATTTGCCTCGGTATGCCGAGTGGAATTGTAACCGATAAACCTTAACAGGCTTAGTGCCTGAGCACTCTCGGTTCCTTTAGGTATCGACCTAAACTTGGATTTGATGTTTGGATACGATTGCTCTTGGCTCGAATTGTCCTTTGCAGGTTCACAGCAAGATGCCCACTGCAGTCGACTTATTCCTTAGGCGAGCACTGGGCTGCAGCTAAGTCCCCGAGTGAGAGGTTTGCTCTTCACTCGGTAGGATTTTTTTTATAACTTAGGCGAGCGCTGGGCTGCAGCTAAGCCCCCGAGTGAGAGGTTTGCTCTCCACTCGGTAGGATTTTTTATAACTTAGGCGAGCGCTGGGCTGCAGCTAAGCCCCCGACTGAGAGGTTTGCTCTTCACTCGGTAGGATTTTTAATCACTTAGGCGAGCGCTGGGCTGCAGCTAAGCCCCCGAGTGAGAGGTTTGCTCTTCACTCGGTAAGATTTTCTATAACTTAG
>NC_041383.1:713698727-713746625 GCF_002162155.2 Triticum dicoccoides
TCTTCATCCGGTAGGATTTTTTATAACTTAGGCGAGTACTTGGACTGCAGCTAAGCCTCCGAGCGGAAGTCTGGCTTACCACTCGGTAGGATTTTAATCACTTAGGCGAGCGCTGGGCTGTAGCTAAGCCCCCGAGTGAGAGGTTTGCTCTTCACTCGGTAGGATTTTTTATAACTTAGGCGAGCGCTGGGCTGCAGCTAAGCCCCCGAGTGAGAGGTTTGCTCTTCACTCGGTAGGATTTTTTATCACTTAGGCGAGCGCTTGGCTGCAGCTAAGCCCCCGAGTGAGAGGTTTGCTCTTCACTCGGTAGGATTTTTTATCACTTAGGCGAGCGCTGGGCTGCAGCTAAGCCCCCGAGTGAGAGGTTTGCTCTTCACTCGGTAGGATTTTTTATAACTTAGGCGAGCGCTGGGCTGGAGCTAAGCCTCCGAGTGAGAGGTTTTCTCTTCACTCGGTAGGATTTTTATAACTTAGGCGAAACGGATTCGCGGCTAAGGCTCCGAGTGGAAGTCTGGCTTACCACTCGGTAGGATTTTTATAACTTAGGCGAAACGGATTCGCGGCTAAGCCTCCGAGTGGAAGTCTGGCTTACCACTCGGTAGGATTTGTACAAACTTAGGCAAAACGGATTCGCGGCTAAGCCTCCGAGTGGAAGTCTGGCTTACCACTCGGTAGGATTTGTACAAACTTAGGCGAAACAGATTCGCGACTAAGCCACCCGCTGGGGGAAAAAGTGACAAAAATTATGAAGGAATTATGGCACTATTATTTCGAAATCCAGGAACTACAGAAGTATTTTATTACAACTCATCCGAGTGGAAAACTTTAAGTGTAAAACGGGCGGAGCAGATCCGCATTCCAAGCTCGGGGCTCTTCGATATTGTGTTTGACGTTGTAGAGACGGTATGCCCCGTTGTGGAGAACTTTGGTGACGATGAAGGGTCCTTCCCAAGAAGGAGCGAGCTTATGTTGTTTCTGCTGATCCACTCGGAGAACTAGATCTCCTTCTTGGAAGGCTCGACCCCTCACATTCCTGGCGTGAAAGCGACGCAAGTCCTGTTGATAGATGGTCGATCGGATCAGAGCCATCTCCCTTTCTTCCTCTAGAAGGTCGACTACGTCCTGACGCGCTTGCTCAGCTTCTGCTTCGTTGTAGAGTTCAACTCGAGGAGCATTGTGAAGAAGATCACTCGGCAAGACTGCTTCATCTCCATAGACCAAAAAGAATGGAGTTCTTTCGGTCGACCGATTGGGTGTGGTCGGCAAACCCCAAAGCACCGAAGGGAGTTCGTCAACCCATGCTCCAGCCGCGTGCTTAAGTTCACGCATCAGTCGGGGTTTTAAACCCTTGAGGATTAAGCCATTGGCTCGCTCTGCTTGTCCATTCGACTGCGGATGAGCGACCGAAGCGTAGTCGACTCGTGTGCCTTGAGCGTTGCAGAAATCCTTGAATTCTTCCGAGTCAAAGTTCGACCCATTATCCGTAATGATGCTGTGCGGGACTCCATATCTGAACGTCAGCTCCCTGATGAAGGTAACCACAGTACCGGCGTCAAGATTCTTGATTGGTTTAGCCTCAATCCACTTCGTGAACTTGTCGACTGCAACCAGTACGTGCGTGAAACCACTTCGACCTGTTCTCAAGGGACCGACCATGTCCAACCCCCATACTGCGAATGGCCAGACGAGTGGAATGGTCTTCAGAGCTGACGCGGGCTTGTGTGACATATTGGAGTAGAACTGACATCCTTCGCACTTGTCCACTATTTCCTTTGCCATCTCATTCACCCTTGGCCAGTAAAATCCAGCTCGGTATGCTTTGGCTACAATGGTCCGAGAGGACGCATGGTGACCACAGGTCCCCGAGTGGATATCATTGAGAATGATTCGACCTTCTTCTGGCGTTATGCATTTTTGACCAACCCCAGTCGGGCTTTCTCTATACAGCTGTCCTTTGATAACGGTAAAGGCTTTGGATCGACGGACGATCTGCCGAGCCTCTTCCTCATCCTCTGGGAGCTCTTTTCTTAGGATATACGTGATATAGGGAATTGTCCAGTCGGGAGTGACCACTAAAACCTCCATGACCAAGTCGACCACTGCTGGGACCTCAACCTCAGTCGGATCTGTGGCACTCTTGGGCTGTGGAGCTTCCTCTGTGAAGGGATCCTCTTTAACTGACGGAGTGTGTATATGCTCCAAAAACACACCACTCGGAATGGCTTCTCTTTTGGAACCTATCTTTGCCAGATCATCTGCTGCTTGATTTTTCAGTCGAGGGATGTGATGGAGCTCCAACCCCTCGAACTTCTTTTCCAGCTTCCTCACTACATTGCAGTATCCAGTCATGGCTGGGCTTCTCACGTCCCACTCCTTCATCACCTGGTTGACCACTAAATCTGAATCGCCATAAACCATCAGGCGACGGACGCCGAGTGAGATGGCCATGCGCAATCCATATAAAAGGGCCTCATACTCTGCCTCATTGTTGGAGGAATCAAAGTGAATCTGGAGCACATACCTAAGCTTATCTCCTCTGGGGGAAACCAGAACAACCCCAGCACCAGAACCATTCAGCATCTTAGAGCCATCGAAGAACATGGTCCAATGCTCCGAGTGAACTTCAGTCGTCTGCTGTTGTTCAATCCACTCGGCGAGGAAATCTGCTATTGCCTGGGACTTAATGGCTTTCTTTGCCTCAAACTTGATATCAAGGGGAAGAAGTTCAATCGCCCATTTCTCCACTCGACCAGTTGCATCTCTATTGTGCAGAATCTCTGATAGTGGGGCGTCGCTGACGACTGTGATAGAATGATCAGAGAAATAATGAGCAACCTTCTTCGTGGTCATGTATATTCCATACACAAGCTTCTGATAATGAGGATATCTCTGCTTGGATGGAGTCAAGACTTCAGACAAATAATACACCGGGCGCTGAACTTTGAAGGCTTTTCCTTCTTCTTCCCGCTCGACCGTAAGTACTGTACTGACGACTTGTCCTGTGGCTGCAATATAAAGCAACAGAGGCTCTTTGCTGATTGGACCAGCAAGCACCGGCTGGGTGGAGAGCAGAGCTTTTAGCTCGGCAAACGCTGCATCAGCTTCTGGAGTCCACTCGAACTTGTCTGCCTTCTTCATCAGTCGGTAAAGAGGCAATGCCTTCTCACCGAGTCGTGAGATGAATCGACTTAATGCGGCCGAGCATCCAGTAAGCTCTGGACATCGTGCACTCGCACAGGGCGTTTCATTCGGAGAATAGTGCCGATCTTCTCTGGATTAGCGTCGATCCCTCGGTCGGAAACGAGAAAACCGAATAACTTTCCACCAGGAACTCCGAATGTGCACTTCGATGGATTGAGCTTGATATCATACCTTCTGAGGTTGGAAAATGTTTCGGCGAGGTCAGCAAGCAGGTCGGAACCTTTTCGCGACTTAACGACAATATCATCCATATACGCTTCCACATTCCGACTGATTTGAGTGAGAAGACACTTCTGAATCATTCGCATAAATGTGGCTCCGGCATTCTTAAGGACGAATGGCATGGTGATATAGCAGAAGCACCCGAATGGAGTGATGAAAGCTGTTTTTATTTCTTCCGGTCCATACAGACGGATCTGATGATACCCGGAATATGCGTCTAGAAAAGACAATCTCTCACATCCCGCGGTCGAGTCAACAATTTGATCTATGCGAGGGAGAGGAAAATGATCTTTCGGGCAGGCCCGATTGATGTGCTTGAAGTCAATGCACATGCGGAGTGAGTTGTCCTTCTTGGGAACCATGACGACATTAGCGAGCCACTCGGAGTGGTATATCTCTCGGATAAATCCTACCGGCAACAGTCGAGCCACTTCCTCACCAATAGCTTTTCTCTTCTGGACGGCGGACCGCCGAAGATGCTCTTTGACTAGTTTTGCTGATTTGTCGACTCTGAGGCGATGCTCAGCCAGTCCCCTGGGAACACCTGGCATGTCAGCTGGCTTCCATGAAAAAATGTCCCAGTTCTCACGGAGGAACTGGATGAGCGCTTCTTCCTATTTCGGGTCGAGTGTCGTGGAGATGTGGGTCGGGGCTGTATTGGGGTCGGTCCGGTGAATGTGAACAGGCTTCATCTCACCAGACGACTGAAATGCAGATTCTGTGGCTGGTTTCTTGGATCGCAACAAATCACTCGGATCTGCGTTTTGCTTGTATTCTTCGAACTCGACCGCTGTCACCTGGGAATCGACAATCTTCGAGCCCTTCTGAAAGCACTCTTCTGCCTTTTTCCGATTGCCAGTGACAGAGATCACTCCTTTGGGACCTGGCATTTTCAGTTTGAGGTACACGTAACATGGTCGATCCATGAACCGTGCATAGGCGGGCCTCCCCAAAATGGCGTGGTACGCGCTCTGAAAATCCACAACCTCAAAGGTCAACTTTTCCTTGCGAAAATGCTTTGAGTCGCCAAAAACCACGTCCAGAGCTATTTGGCCGAGTGAGTCGGCTTTCTTCCCTGCTATGGCTCCGTGGAAACTCATGTTGCTGGTGCTCAGTCGGGACATCGGGATGCCCATTCCTTTCAGTGTGTCTGCATACAATAAGTTCAGCCCACTACCACCGTCCATCAGCACTTTCGTCAGTCGAGTGCCTTCAGCAACTGGATCGACCACCAAAGCTTGCCTCCCAGGGGTGGCAATATGAGTCGGGTGATCAGATTGGTCGAATGTGATGGGTGTTTGGGACCATCTCAGATAACTTGGTTTTGCTGGGGCAACCATATTCACCTCACGGTTAATGACTTTCAGTCGACTCTTGCTTTCCACATCCGCGAAGATCATCAGAGTGGAGTTGACATGCGGATATTCTTCCTCACTGTCCTCCTTGTCTCCGGCCTTGTCTGACTCCTTCTCCTTGTCCTTAGACTGTTTTCCCTGAAACTGCTGGATCAGGAGTCGACACTGGCGAGTGGTGTGCTTTGGGTAAATGATGTTGCCCTCTTCATCTTTCTTCGTGTGGATGTGGCATGGCATATCCATCACGTCGTTTCCTTCTTTATCCTTTACTTTCTTAGGATTCCAGGATCCTTTTGGCTTCCCTTTGAACTTTCCCTGAGTCACGGCCAGGGCCTCTCCAGGAGCTGCTAGCTCGACTTTCCGCTTCTGTTTCCGACTGGAATTTCCCTTCTCCGACTGACTTGGCTTATACTTGCCGCTTCAGAGTCGGTCCTCTTCCTCGCCATTGGCGTACTTGGTAGCAATCTCCATCATTCGACTCAGGGTCATGTCCCCGGTTCGACAAAACTTCAGACTCAATTCCCTGTTCTTGACGCCATCTTTGAAGGCGCAAACTGCTTGATGATCAGACACATTTTCCACAGTATGGTGCAGAGTGATCCACCTCTGAATGTACTCTCTGAGAGTCTCATTGGTCTTCTGCACACAAACTTGCAGCTCTGTCAAACCAGCTGGTCGCTTGCAAGTTCCTTCAAAAGTTCTGACGAACACTCGGGACAAATCTTCCCAAGTGTAAATACTGCTAGGAGGTAACTGATTCAACCACGCTCTGGCTGAACCTTCCAGCATGAGGGGCAAATGCTTCATGGCCACCTCGTCATTCCCACCACCAATCTGAACAGCCACTCGGTAGTCCTCAAGCCAAGTTTCAGGCTTGGACTCCCCAGTGAATTTGCTGACTCCTGTTGCCAACCTGAAATTGGGGGGAATCACTGCGGCTCTGATAGCCCTGCTAAAACACTCTAGAACAGAAACATGTACGCGACTGCTCGTGGGTGCATCTCTCTCAGGTCCACCTCGATGGGCTCTGTTCCGGTCGACCAAGCCTTGCACGATAATGGATCGCGCGTCAAAGCCTGGTTCCCTGGGGTCAACTGGAACTCTTCGCCCCGCACTGAACTGACGTCTGTCATCCTGTCGCCGAGGAGCGTAAGACCCTTCCCTCGGAGGGGAAACGGGCACTCGACGGCTGTCATCTCGGCCGTGTCGGTCTCCATACTGATCTCGCCGGTTGTCGCGCCCTTCCCGCCGCGGAGGCGATCTGGGACTGTGAGCCGACTGAACCGTATTCGCAGCAACGGATCGACTGTGAATTCTGTTGCGCGACTGCGACATGGCTGAGTTCTAGTCCCCTGCTGCTCGGAGCAAATCTCTGATCTGCATCAAGCCTCTCCCAGCTTCCGACTGTGAAGGCTGGATGGACTCTGCTGTACGGGTTGCAGCTGCTAAATTCTGAATTGGCGTGCGGTATACCTGAGTCGGCGGGAAGAGTCGACGTCGACTGGCTTCGGGAACTCGTCGCCGCGCACGCTCGTCGAGTGCTCGTTGAAGGTTCTCCAGACGAGCGCGTTCAGCCACATTGGCCAAACGTGCCTCCTCCAAGGCGCGAGCCTCGGGGGTTTCTCCCGTAATGAGAGTATGCAGGGCATCCATGTTCCTGCGGCGAAGCTCTTCTCTCTGCAGAGAGTCGAGTGTCTTGGGTTGGTACTCTTCGTGGTCTTGTGCGGGGTCACCTCCACCGCCCGCTCCGCCACCATGGGCGAAGCCGGGAGGACTGCGGGGCCCGTCGACCATGAGAATTTCCGCCGCTGGCTCGCTGCTATCGCATTCGGATGCAGTCTCTACGGAGCCAGTCGACAGATCGAATAGGCCGTAGAGATATTCGTCGGGCTCGATTGCCGCAACTTGTGCGATGGCCGTCTGGCGAGCCACCGCATGCTTCACCCACCGCTAAAGCCTCGACCGACCAGAGCGCTTGCGCTGGTGGGAGACCGGACGGGTGACCGATAAAGGAGTCGACCGATAGGGGGCCGACGGTTGCCGCAGCAGAACACCACGGATCTCGTGCCCCTCGACCAAAACCCCAGCAGTCATCATGATGAAAGTACTCAGAAATACCGCAACTTCTCCACAAAATCGCTAAAACACCGGCCCCAAGGTGGGCGCCAACTGTCGTGGTTCTAAGTCTGACAGTAGAGTAGGGGGTAGGTATGGAGAGGCAAGGTCCTAGCTATGGAGAGCTTGTAAACACAAGCGATGTACGAGTTCAGACCCTTCTCGGAGGAAGTAAAAGCCCTACGTCTCGGAACCCTAAGGCGGTCGAGTGGATTATGTGTATAGATGTTACAAGAGTGCGAACCCTTCTGCCTGTGAAGGGGGGTGGCTTATATAGAGTGTGCCAGGACCCCTGCCAGCCCACATAATGAAGGGATTTAAGTACATTAAGTCTGGGACGTTACTGGTAACGCCCCACATAAAGTGCCTTAACTATCATTAAGTCTATTCAATTACAGGCCGTTGCAGTGCAGAGTGCCTTCTGACCTTCTGGTGGTCGAGTGAGTCTCCATGGTCGAGTCCTTCTAGTCAGTCGAGTGGGTTCTTCGTTGGTCGACTGGAAGGTGATCTCTTCTAAGGGTGTCCTTGGGTAGGACATCTAGGTCAGGCCTATGACCCTACCCTAGGTACATGAATCCATCACCCGCCTCCCATGTTTTGGTGCCTTACGTTCCGTTCTGTCGGCTAAGGTGGCACTGGGAGAACCACTGCGATTGCGCCCCGGTTGAGCCGGGCAAGCACCTTAGTGGAGAAAGCTAAAACTGACTGGCATGATAAGGCGAGAGACTGGTCGCTGTTCGAGAGGTTTTTTCGGGTCCTTAAAGACTCACGCCGCTTCGAGCGAAGTTCCGGACAATGTCCGACGAAGGCGTGGATAGCGCCCCGGATTCGGCCTTCCGAATACCAAGGGCTTCGCCGAAATTTAAAATTATAGAATTCTATGGCTAAGTGAGAGTGTTCAAGCATTATAAGTCCGGTTGCCTTGTTCGTTGTGTTGAGCGCCTCCCTAGATGGACCAAAAAATGGGAACAAGAGTGCTCAATTTTATCCCGAACACCCTAGCACTCGTGGCTTGGGGGCTGAAGCCAACGGCTTGCCATATCTCAAATTTTATAAACGGCCGCACAGAAGGTAGTATTTTAAATTAAACAAGCGTTGCTTAATGCGCACATGAACAAAGTTTCAGCGCACAGGATAATACATAACGAGTTTACTCAAAGATTACATTTCTGGGGCACTCATCCGCAATATCGCGGGCTCCCTTCAGGACAGTTTTATAATACATTTCGGGCGTGCGATTCTCCTTGCCCGGCGGTGGTGGGTCCGTGAGAAGCTTCACCGCATCCAACCTGCCCCAATGCACCTTTGTGCGGGCGAGGGCCCGGCGAGCACCTTCAATACAGGCGGAGCGATTGATGACCTCCACCCAGGGGCACACATCCACCAACCGCCGCACGAGGCCGAAGTAGCTCCCAGGCATGGCCTGTTCAGGCCACAGCCGTACTATAAGGCCCTTCATGGCCTCCTCAGCTACCTTGTGGAGTTCGACCAGCTGCTTCAGCTGGTCGATTGGGGGCGCCGGATGGCTGGCCTCAGCGTACTGAGACCAGAAGACCTTCTCCGTCGAGCTCCCCTTCTCGCCACGATAGAATACGGCGGCATCGGACGCACTACGCGGCAGATCTGCAAACGCCCCTGGAGAACTCCGAATGCGGGTAAGTGTCAGGTAGTTTACATTAACATGCCTGCTTTGCATGAAAAATGCCTTACCCACCGCTATCTTCTTTACATCTTCAACCTCCTGAAGGGCCTTATGGGCCTCGGCCTTGGCGGACTTGGCACTTTCGAGAGCCGAGGCAAGATCGGACTCTCGAGTCTTGAAGTCACGCTCCAAACCCTCATGCTTCTCCATGAGAGCCTGGAGCTCTTGCCGTACTTCTGCCACTCGCGCCTCCTGCTTTTCTCGCTCTGCCCGCTCCGCGGCCGCACTGCGTTCGGCCGCGGACACAGCCTCCTTCAGGGCTGCCACCTCGTTCGTGGACCCTGCAATACCCATATTATCCTTGTTAATTTTATTGCAACCAAAATCCTTTTCTGTAAGGTAACTATTCAAAGTGGTGTGAATCACCTTCTTTGTCCTCGAGCTGCTTCTTGGCATGGCCGAGCTCTTGCTCGGACCGCTCAAGATCCTGCTTCAACACATCGACCTCCGCCGTTAGTGCGGCAGAGGTCAGCAGCGCAGCCTGCAAACCCATATTGACATATTTTAAGCAACCCTGCGTATATCTTGTTAGATCCTCAGTCCGGCTTTTCTTTCCGAACACCGAACTGAGAATCAGGGGCTACTGTCTATGCGGTATTACATTACATAATTTTAACTTCTTACCTCAAAGCCTATTAGAAAGCTGCTGCAGGCTTCGGTCAGCCCGCTCTTGGCGAGCTGAACCTTCTGAATCACCGCACTCATGATAGTGCGGTGTTCTTCCTCGATGGAAGCGCCTTTAAGCGCCTCCAACAAGTTATCCGGCGCCCCCGGTTGGACGGAGGCCGCCGGTGTCACGGTCTTGCCCTTCTTTCGAAGGGGCCGCTTGTCGGACTCTGGAACCACTGCGGGTTCCGATGTAGAGTCCGGCGCAAAGTCTGGGAGGCTGCCTGACGGCGCCTCCGGAGCCTCCTCCTGATGGGTCCCTCTCTGGGATCGCAACTCGGCGTCCTCTTCGGTGCGGGGGGTAGAGGCAGTCGGAAGTGAATCCACATCCGACGGGGCCAACGACCCGCTCGATGAAGCGGGGAGATCATCATCGGCCGGACTATGGACAGAATGCGGCATTAGAAGGACACTACGCGACACGAAAGAAATTGCATATTAAGGATCCGGATACTTACGATCTTGCCGGACGCCTGGCCCTTGAAGGCCACTCCTCCTCGCCAACGATGGTGTGGGCAAAACTGTCCGGGGGAATAGTTCTCCCCCTCTTGGACCCTTCGGCCTCCCCTATTGGGGAAGCCTTCCTCTTCTTCTCTCCCTCCTCCGGGAGAGAGTCCTCTTCCTCCTCCTCGTCTTCGGGGGAGGAGTCCGCCTCATCGTCGGACGCCTGATTACGGGAACTCTTTCAAGTCCCCGCGGCCACCTTCTTGGCCTTCTTCTCCGGCACCACGTGTGGTGCCGGAACCAGCAGCCCTGCTAAACGGGCGTTCACTGGGTCTTCTGGCATGGGAGCCGGGATGATGAGTTGCTTGGTGAGGGAGTCCTGGACTAGGGGGTGTCCGGACAGCCGGACTATCATTGTCCGCCAGACTCCAAGACTACGAATATACAAGATTGAAGACTCCGTCCCGTGTCCGGATGGGACTTTCCTTGGCGTGGAAGGCAAGCTTGGCAATACGGATATGTAGATCTCCTACCATTGTAACCGACTCTTTGTAACCCTAGCCTCCTCCGGTGTCTATATGAACTGGAGGGCTTTAGTCCGTAGGACAACATACATTACAACAATCATACCATAGGCTAGCTTTAGGGTTTAGCCTCCTTGATCTCGTGGTAGATGCACTCTTGTACTACCCATATCATCAATATTAATCAAGCAGGACGTAGGGTTTTACCTCCATCGAGAGGGCCCGAACCTGGGTAAAACATCGTGTCCCTCGTCTCCTATTACCATCCGCCTAGACGCACAGTTCGGGACCCCCTACTCGGGATCCGCCGGTTTTGACACCGACATTGGTGCTTTCATTGAGAGTTCCTCTGTGTCGTCACCGATAGGCCCGATGGCATCTTCAACCAACAACGCTGTCTAGGATGAGACTTTTCTCCCCGGACAGATCTTCATGTTCGGCGGCTTCGCACTGCAGGCTAATTCGCTTGGCCATCTGGAGCAGATCGAAAGCTACGCCCCTGGCCGTCAGGTCAGATTCGGAAGTCTAAACTTCACGGCCGATGTCCGCGGAGACTTGATCTTCGACGGACTCGAGCCACAGCCAAGCGCGCCGCACTGTGACAATGGGCATGATCTAGCTCTGCCGCCGAACAGTGCCTTGGTGGCCGCACATGAATCCGCTTCGGCCTTTAGTCCGGAGCCAATCACCCAGATCGAGGATCGGTGGATGGACACCACCTCGGGGGCTTCAACTTCCACGGCGATGGAGCCGAACGCTAATCTTGTCCCTCACGAAACTCGTGATTCCGAGGTGCCGGACTCCTTGCCGGACTACGAACCTCCCACGCCCCTACCAATCAATTTGGATTGGACGCCGGTTATGGAATTCACCGCCGCGGACATCTTCCAACACTCGCCCTTTGGCGACATCCTAGATTCGCTAAAGCATCTCTCGTTAGCGGGAGAGTCCTGGCCGGACTATGTCCAGGATGGTTGGGGTACGAACGACGAAGAAATTCAGAGCCCACCCACCACCCTCTTTGTAGCCACTGTCGACGATCTAACCGACATGCTAGACTACGACTCCGATGACATCGACGCTATGGACGACGATGCCGGAGACGAACAGGAACCAGCGCCTACAGGGCACTTGAAGACCACCTCGTCATACGACATATACATGGTGGACACCCCAAAAGTCGGGGACGGCGAAGAAGCAGCGGAGGCAGATTCTTTAAAGAAGCAGCCCAAACGCCGGCGTCAGCGGCGCCGCTCTAAATCCCGCCACAGCAAGAACGGAGATTCCGGCACATGAGATAATAACACCCCAGAGAGTGCCGAAGACAATCCCATCCAGCAAGACTCAGCGCAGGAGGATGCAGAAGCAAGCCCTCACGAGAGGGCGGCAGACGAAGAGGTTGAGGATCATAACTATATGCCTCCCTTCGAAGACGAAGCAAGCCTCAACGATGACGAATTCATCGTACCTGAGGATCCCGTCGAACAAGAGCATTTCAAGCGCAGGCTTATCGCCACAGCAAACAGCCTAAAGAAAAAGCAGCAACAGCTTCAAGCTGATCAGGACCTGCTGGCCGATCGGTGGACTGAGGTCCTCACGGCCGAAGAGTATAAACTCGAACGCCCCTCTAAAAGCTACCCAAGACGCAAGCTGCTCCCCCGATTAGAGGAGGAAGCATACATACCTCCATCACCAGCGCACGATACGGCTGACCGACCACCCCGTGGTTGTGACAGAGAGGCATCCAGGCCCCCAGCCAAGACCGTACCCCGGCATCGCTCCAAAAGTACGAAGCCAAGAGGGAACGCGCCGGACTTGCGAGATATATTGGAGGACAAAGCAAGGCAATCCAGATCCATCTACGGATCACGTGGGCGCCCCACGACCCATGACGAATACCGTCGCGCCGGATACAATAACTCCGGCTGGGCCGAACACAGCAGACAACGCTCTCTTGAGCTGCGTCGTGATATTGCTCAATACAGAGGCGCCGCACACCCGCTATGCTTCACTGGCGAAGTAATGGATCATCAAATCCCTGAAGGGTTTAAACCCATAAACATCAAATCCTACGATGGCACAACAGACCCCGCGGTTTGGATCAAAGATTATCTTCTCCACATCCATATGGCCCGCGGCGACGATCTCCACGCCATCAAGTACCTCCCACTCAAGCTTAAAGGACCAGCTCGGCATTGGCTCAACAGCTTGCCCGTAGAGTCAATTGGGTGTTGGGAAGACCTGGAAGCCGCATTCCTCGATAACTTCTAGGGCATGTACATGTGACCACCAGACGCCGATGACCTAAGCCACATTATTCAGCAGCCAGACGAATCGGCCAGACAATTCTGGACACGGTTCTTGACAAAGAAAAACCAAATCGTCGACTGTCCGGATGCAGAGGCCCTTGCAGCCTTCAAACATAACATCCGGGACGAATGGCTAGCCCGGCACCTGGGGCAGGAAAACCCGAAATCCATGGCAGCCCTCACATCATTAATGACCCGCTTTTGCGCGGGAGAGGATAGCTAGCTAGCTCGAAGCAACAATCTCCGTAAAAATTCTGGCAGTCCGGATACTAAGGACAGCAACGGCAGGTCACGTCGAAACAAAAACAAATGCCACATTAACGGCGACGATAAGGAGGATACGACAGTCAACGCTGGATTCCGAGGCTCTAAACCCGGTCAACGGAAGAAGCCATTCAAAAGAACCACCCTGGGCCCGTCCAATTTGGACCGAATACTCGACCGCTTATGCCAGATACATGGCACCCCTGAAAAGCCAGCTAATCACACTAACAGAGATTGCTGGGTGTTCAAGCAGGCGGGTAAGTTAATTGTTGAAAACAACGACAAGGGGCTAAACAGTGACGACGAGGAAGAGACCCGACCGCCGAACAATAGAGGACAGAAAGGTTTCCCCCCACAAGTGCGGACAGTGAACATGATTTACGCAACCCATATACCCAAGAGGGAGAGGAAGCGCGCACTAAGGGATGTCTATGCGATGGAGCCAGTCGCCCCGAAGTTCAATCCATGGTCCTCTTGCCCGATCACTTTCGATCGAAGAGACCATTTGACCAGCATACGCCATGGCGGATTCACCGCATTGGTTTTAGACCCAATCGTCGATGGATTTCACCTCACGAGAGTCCTGATGGACGGTGGTAGTAGCCTGAACCTGCTTTATCAGGACACAGTTGTCACACCCTAGCTAGTCATGCATTAGAGTGTTGCATCATGTTTACTCTTTCATCAGAAACTTGAAATGGGGATGACAGAACCCCCAGTCCCCTCTGAAACCAACTAGGGTTACTAAAATAATTTTCAATGAACCTGAAATGCCCTTCTAAAATGCCCATCATTTTTGTCTTGGTTCAGAACCTCTGCCAAAAATGGTGCACATTTTCCTAGGCCATCCTAGGGTTTTTGAATTAAATCATAAATATTTGAATTTGGGCATTTAAAATAATATAAAATATTTAAATGCTCAAATATCTCCAAACTAAAATGTTTCATGTTGGAAATAATCCAACTATGGGCCAGGAATAGTTTGGTGATTTTTGAAGTTGCCTAGGTATTTTATTAAATTCAACAAAGTTGCAGATATATATTAAATAAAACAGAAACAGAAGAAAAGGGGGAAAACTTACCTGGGCTCCCCCACTGTGCGGCCCAGCCAGCTGGCCGGCCCAGCCAGCAGCCGACCCAGCCCAACACTGCAGCCCTCCGTCGTCTTCCTCCCCTCGCCCCGAAGCTGCTGCGTGCTCGCGCGCGCACGGCCGCGCGGCCACCTCCTGCTTGCCGACGAGCTCCTGGCCGCGTGGACGACTCCCGCAGGCCGTCCCGATCCCCCCTGCTCTCTCTCACTCTCTCCCGGCTCTTCCTTCCTCTCTCTCGCTCTCTCTCTCACACGGCCGAACACCACCGTCGCCGCCGTTCGCCATAGCAGCCATCACCGGCCACCCCTCGCTCCCCCGACTAGCTCAGGACCTCCGCCACAACCCCCTCTTCCTCCCCACCGCTCCACAGCTCCCCGGAAGCCCTGCATCGCCGCCACGTCGCCGTTCCCCTCTTCGGGCTTCGATCATCGTCGCCGTCGAATTCGTCGTCTCCGGCGCGTCCCCGAGCCCGCTTCGACGCCCACTGCAACCGCGGTGAACCCCCGGATCGCTTCCCCCTTCTTCCCTGGCCTCTCCCGACCTCTAGGCCCTAGCCCCACCTTGGCCGAGAGCTCCACGCCGCCGGCGATGTCGCCGTCGTGGCCACGGTCACCGTAGCACCCAACCGAGCACACTATCGTGCTCTACACCTCACTAGGATCACGCAGCACCCACTAACGCCTCCCCAAACCCTCTGCAACATCGATCCCGACCGCACCCGAACTCCGGCCGCCACAGCCGAGCTCGCCGCCGTCAACTCCGGCCACCCCGAGCCCAACCACCACCACCAATAGTCGCGGCTCAACCTCAGCAACACGTAGATGCCTTCCGCCGTCCATTTGGTTGCCGGAATGGCAAAAAGCACTCTCGCCGCCGTCTCGGACCTCGCCGGCGTCATGTCGCCGGTGGGGTTTGACTTGTCCGACCTGGGGTTTGACCCCCCCAGGGTCACTGACGCGTGGGCCCTGTCGGCCAGGTGGTTAGATTAGCGCTAACTACTGTTAGTCAACCCCCCCTGACACTGACAGTGGGCCCCAGCGCCACTAATCCCTAATTAGGATTAATTTAAACCTATTTAACCCCCCTGTCGCTGACGTTTGGCCCCCACACGTCAGGTTTGACATCAGCCAGCCGCAGTTGACCACTGACGTCATGCTGACGTCATGCTGGCGCAATAATTATATTTCTGGATTTAAATTAAATGAGGAAATTCCAGAATATTATTTAAACTTCAAAAATTCATAACTTTTATTCTGTAACTCCAAATTGGACAAATTATATATGAAAAATGATCAGAAAAATCCAATCTATCCATCTGTACTATTTTCATGCATGATCAAACAAGTTAAATTGATGTTTTAAGCAGAACAAGGAAAAGCACTTTAAAAGGCCATGTTTGAGTTCGAAATTTGAATCTTTGATTCAAATTTGTTCAAACCCTTCTGGTTTTAGTTGCATTAGTCCAACACACTCATATTGCCATGTTTCATGCATGCATCATACTGTTGCACATTGTTTGGTGATGCTTGTGTACCGATGTCCTTTGCGACAGGTTCTGTCCCCGAGGAGTACCGTGATTACCCTAACGAAGAACCGTATCCGTGCATCGAACCATCAGGCAAGCAACCAACCATTTGATCATATCGATACAATCCCATGTTCTCGCTCCTGCTCTCTTTTACTGCATTAAGACAACGCGATTCAAACTGCTGTGTGCTACGGTAGCTGAACCCATTTCCTCTGCATGACCTGTCATTGCCACAGTAACTAGATGAAACCCACTAGCATGTGTAGGAGTTGATTGAGCCATATGTATGTGTTGTTCCTACCTTGCTATGCCTGCTATGCTTAGAGTCGTGTCAGGTCTGGTTCATCTGGGTGATGGGCTAGAGTGAAATGATTATGTCGGTAATGGGAGTGGTGTGGTGAACCCGATTTGGTAAAGGTATCGATGAGAGGCCATGTAGGAGTACATGGTGGGTTGTTTCATTGAAGCCGACCTTAAGCACTGAGATCTGTATGTGTGATTTAAGATACAGCTACTACCATGCATTGGGCCCTGAAATATGACCCCGCTCGACTTCTTATTCACCCTAGCTCTCTGTCCAGGAGTTGCAAGTAGTTTCTGGTGTTTGTAGCCTACTGGAGGCCATGGACAGCGCTGACCGTAGGGGTGGGCTGTGATGCGGTAGGTACGTGGCCGGGTGTACCGAATACCCGTTAGGTATCTCGGGAACCCTGTTCACATCGTTCGGGGCCGTATGGGAAACCTCGGCCGGACTCCCTGCGGATGGAACCTGAATAGGCGATAAACCTGGACTAGAGGCTTAAGTGTTTAGGTAGGTCGTGGTCTACACCCACGTCGGCTTTCGCTTGAAGTCTGCCGAGCACATATCGTGTGCAGACGCTAAGTGGTGGAAACATGTATGAAGAAGTACACCCCTGCAGGGTTATCATGATCTATTCGAATAGCCGCGTCCGCGGTAAAGGACTACTTGGTTGCCTATACAGTTCATAGACAAGTAAATGGAAACTACTAAAATTCTCAAGATAAGTGTGAGTGCCGAGGATGGCTCTTCCGTAGGAAGACGGAGGTGGATCCTCGGTAGTGTATTGAAGTGGTGAGTAGTGGACTCGTGTGCGCAAAACCATTTCAAGTTGGAGTATCATAGGATAGTCTAGCCAAGAGTCAAAGCTGGCTTGCTGCAATAACTCCACCAACCCTTCTTGATAATATGCATGTATGTAGGATCTGATGTAAGTCTTGCTGAGTACCTTTGTACTCATGTTGCTATAATTTACATTTTACAGAAGACGCTGCAACCCCTTCTGATGGGTTCTATGTAGACGTTGACATCAACGAGTAGGCTAAAGACCCAGGTGGTGACCCTGAGCTTGTGATGGACCACGTAGTATAGCTAGGCTTTCCAAGCCTCTTTTATTTTACTAGTTGTCTGTACCCAGACAATGTACTTCCGCTGCTGGCTTGTATGACTGTATGACTTGTATGTTGGGTCGTGAGACCCGTACCTTTGTGAGTGTTATGTATGGCTCCCTGAGCCTTAAATAAAGTACTTGTGTCATAGAGTCATGTTGTGATGCTTCGTTGTATTTGCACATATCGAGCATATTGTGTGTATGATTGAAATGCTTGATATGTGTGGGATCTGACCATCTAGTTGTTTATCTTTAGTAGCCTCTCTTACCGGGAAATGTCTCCTAGTGTTACCGCTGAGCCATGGTAGCTTGCTACTGCTCTGGAACACTTAGGCTGGCCGGCATGTGTCCTTCTTCGTTCCTGTGTCTGTCCCTTCGGGGAAATGTCACGCTTTGAGTACCGGAGTCCTGTTAGCCCGCTACAGCCCGGTTTACCGGAGTCCTGCTAGCCCAGTGCTACAGCCCGGACCCACTTGCTGATGACCGACACGTTCGAAGCTGGGTCATGGATGCCTGTCCCTGTAAGTCTGTGCCACTTTGGGTTTACGACTAGTCATGTCAGCCCGGGCTCCTTATCATATGGATGCTAGCGACACTATCATACACGTGAGCCAAAAGGCGCAAACGGTCCCGGGAAAAGGTAAGACGACACCCGTGGGATACCGTGCGTGAGGCCGCAAAGTGATATGAGATGTTACCAGCTAGATCGATGTGACATCGAGTCGGGGTCCTGACAGCGTTGGCATCAGAGCCGGACTGCCTGTAGGTTCTCCAAGCCAAACTGGTCGATGTTGAGTCTAGAAATTCTTTAGTTATATGTAGGGGAATTGTTTGTGGGTTGGAACGTAAGGCTCTTTTACTCCTTATACCTTATGACTTTCTGATCTGAGTCAGTCCATTCTTCCACCGGGGGTTAAGGAATTAGGATCTATTCTCTCTATCAGGATCACGTGTTACTAATCAGTAGTACCTTATAAGTTTGATGGATACAAGCCTAGTTCAGTTCTACTACCACATTATGTTGCCAGAATGGTTTCAGAACTTTGATATGATGATGTTGAGTGTGTACGAAATCCTTTGTCAAATGTCTCAAAATCCTTTTTGAGCATTTACAGCTGTTATGCTGCCGAAATTTTGCTAGAAATTCTAATGCCTTTGCATTATGATTATGCTTTCAGATGGCCACTCGCGACCTTAATCAAGTGGTTCGCCTGACTCGATGCCTAGATGTACCCGGCCATACTGCTAAGTTGGTCAGGGTAATGACTGAGGCTGGATACCGCTGGTATCCTGAGTACACGGTCGAAGAGCAATTCCGGGACTTCAATCAAAGCCAGTATCTCTGCACTGTCAGGATATTTCCATCTTATCCTGGATCCACCGAGCCTCTTCACTGCTCCTATGGACTCGGGGTTACTATTGAGATGGCTGTGCAGGACGCCGCCTACTCTATGATGACCATTATGCGAGTCAGATCTGGTCTATTCCGGGACTCTGATTTCCGGTATATGCCAGGATCACTTCCGGGAGCACAAGGATATCTCCAGGCTATCTATGCTGACTCCACCCAGGAGGATTCACGGACTCGCACCACTGCTGAGATGCTCGAGGATAAGGACCGTGAAAATCGGGCCTTGAGGTTAGAGCTCTTCAATACCCGTGCTGACCACTGGGCCACTTTGACTCGGTTCGCACCGGCGGTGCAAGCTGGATATTCAGATATGCGCGATCTCTATCCTGTGAGATCTGCTCTGCCAGACGTGATGGTTTGGCGTGATGTAGGAGGCATCACCCCACCTCGCGGTCCCCGCAGGCCACCGTTTGTTGGTCCAAGGCCTCATCCTAGCCCCTATGGTCCACAAGCTCCGCGAGACCGTCTGTTTCCGGATGATCATGTTGAACTTCCAGGCTATGGAGGTGACTTCTACGAGGACTACTACGGATCGGTCTGAGTTAGTGATAGTATCACTAGTTCGCACTAGCTGTGTCATCTATCGTTCCGCGTGACTCGTGGGATATGACCTAGTTTGTACTCCTTCCGGAGGTGTAGAAAAATAATGTATAGGAGCTTGGAATGCCTCCGATGAGATGTAATCCTTTTCTCACCATAATAGTACTTTGTTTGGTCTTGTACTAAACCCTGTATGGTGTGTATGACGATGGAATAAAAGAAGCAGTTTCTGTATCTACCATGTCATACGGATGATCATCTTGCATTTCGAGTTATTCCTTACATTCTGTATCCTATGTCGGAATTTTACCATCCTGACTAAATCATTGTCTTGTTCACCTAGGATGGTCAACACGCGTGCTAACCCTGCTTCTCAAGAGCAGGCCGAAGGCAGTGAAGGCAGGAATGAAAATCTGCCTCATCCTCCTTCACTAGCCGAGGTTATGATGGAAGCTGAGAGAAACAAGCGGGAGACCAACCGTTTGTTGGAGCGTATCGAACAGAACACAGCACACCATCAGAGGACTAACGTGGTGTCACTCAGTGATTTTATCAAATTACATCCACCCACGTTCCACCACTCCGTCGAGCCTCTCGACGCTGATGACTGGCTTCGCAGTATCGCTCACAAACTGCGTTCCGCGCTGGTAGCGGAGGCTGACAAGGTCACCTTTGCTGCATATCATCTTGAAGGCCCCGCCAGTCTATGGTGGGAGAATTATGGAGCTATGCGCCCAGCGGGCCATGTCACTACTTGGGCTGAGTTCAGCGAGGCTTTCCGTGAACATCACATTCCGGAGGGTCTCATGGACCGTAAACGTGAGGAATTCTGCAACTTCACCCAAGGCCGACTTTCTGTGGATGTCTATAGCAGGGAGTTTGGTAATCTCGCGCGATATGCAACTGAGGAAGTGTCTACTGACGCCAAGAAGCAAGCAAGGTTCCGTAAGGGCCTTAGTCCTGAGCTTCGCCGCGACCTCCGTCTGCATGAGTGCACATCTTTTTCGAAACTTGTCAACAAGGCCATCAGTGCTGAAACTGGTCAGACTGACTATGACGCAACACGCAAGCATGGCCGTGACATGGGTTCCTCATCCGGTGCTGGTCCTCAAAAGCGCCGCGTGTGGGTACCCAACACCGCCCTGCCACCCAGGTTCACACCGAGGCCATCCTTCCAGGCGCCTCGCCCTGTTCAACAGTCTGCACCGGCCAAGCCCTATGGGGGTCCAACCAATAATGCTCCTCCACGTACCAGTTCCGTGACTTGTTTCAAATGTGGGGAATCTGGTCACTATATGCGTGAGTGTCCCCAGACCAACCCCAATCAATCTGCTAAAGCTGTTGGCCGTGGCAAGCCGACAGGGAAAATATTCCATGCCAAGCCGGTCACCACCTCACGTGGCCATGTCAACTGTATCTCTACCGAAGAAGCTCAAGAGGATCCCAACGTCGTTCTCGGTACGCTTCTTGTTAATTGCCACCCGGCATCTGTTCTTTTCGATACAGGAGCCTCTCATTCTTTTATATCCGAAAATTATGCTCGTTTGCATAACGTTGCATTCTGTGACATGCCATCCACTATGGAAATTTCTACTCCCGGGTCTAGATGGCAGACCTCTAGGGTAAGTTATGGAAATGAAATCCAAGTCGACAGACTTGTTTTCCTTGCATCTTTGATAGCCCTTAAATCTTCAGATATTAATATCATTTTGGATATGGACTGGATGTCAGCTCATCAAGCCAAAATTGATTGCTTCTCTAGGACTGTTCAACTCACCCATCCTTCGGGGAAGATAGTCAATGTCTTGACCCGAATAGCCAAGCGACAATTATATTCTCTTAACGCCAGCCCTTTGCCAGACCTCGAGGACGTTCCGGTAGTCCGTGACTTTCCGGATGTCTTCCCAGAGGAATTGCCAGGTGTTCCACCTGACAGGGATGTTGAATTCGTAATAGATCTCATTCCAGGAACCGTTCCGATTGCTAGAAGACCCTATAAGATGGCACCCCTAGAACTAGCCGAGCTTAAGAAACAACTCGATGAGTCCTTGAAAAAGGGTTTCATCCGACCTAGCTCATCTCCGTGGGCTTGCCCCGTCCTATTCGTCAAGAAGAAGGATGGTACGGACCGGATGGTTGTAGATTACCGACCTGTCAATTTGGTCACAATCAAGAACAAATACCCGCTTCCCAGGATCAACGACCTGTATGATCAGCTCGCTGGATCCTCAGTTTTCTCCAAGATGGATTTGAGGTTGGGCTACCATCAAATCAAAATCAGAAACGGGGACATTCCTAAGACGGCCTTTGTTACTCGTTATGGCCAATACGAGTACACCGTCATGTCCTTCGGTTTAACCAACGCTCCAGCCACCTTTTCTCGGTTAATGAACTCAATCTTCATGGAGTATTTGGATAAGTTCGTCGTAGTTTATCTCGATGATATACTCATCTACTCCAAGAACGAGGAAGAACATGCCGAACATCTAAGGCTAGTGTTGCAGAAACTTCGAGAGCATCGCCTTTATGCCAAATTTTCTAAATGTGAATTCTGGT
This sequence comes from Triticum dicoccoides, assembly GCF_002162155.2. Classification (NCBI taxonomy): domain Eukaryota; kingdom Viridiplantae; phylum Streptophyta; class Magnoliopsida; order Poales; family Poaceae; genus Triticum; species Triticum dicoccoides. The sequence goes on from NC_041383.1 coordinate 713,720,065, forward strand.
TGCCAGAAGTGACCTATCTGGGTCATGTAATATCTGGTAAAGGTATTGCTGTTAACCCTGAACGAGTTCAAGCCGTCCTTAATTGGACTCCACCTGAATCGGTCAAGCAAGTTCGGAGTTTTCTAGGCTTAGCGAGCTATTGTCGTCGCTTTGTCGAGAACTTCTCCAAAGTTGCCAAACCTCTAACCGAACTCCTCAAGAAAGATAAGAAGTTCGAATGGACTCCACAATGTGAGCACAGTTTTCAGGAACTGAAAAGACGCCTGACCTCTGCTCCCGTACTGGTACCGCCAGACTTCTCCAAGGACTTTGTTATCTACTGCGACGCCTCGCGACAAGGACTAGGTTGCATTCTTATGCAAGATCGACACGTAATTGCTTACGCATCACGGCAATTGCACCCACATGAGGAGAATTATCCTACTCATGATCTAGAGCTTGCAGCCGTAGTCTATGCACTTAAGACCTGGCGACATTACCTCCTCGGTAATCGTTGCGAAATATTCACTGATCACCAAAGCCTGAAGTACATCTTCACCCAACCGGATTTGAATCTCAGGCAGAGACGTTGGGTTGAATTGATTACAGACTTCGACTTAGGAATAACCTACACCCCAGGGAAAGCCAACGTCATGGCTGATGCGCTAAGTCGTAAATCTTATTGTAACAACCTGATGTTACAACAAAGTCAACCGCTTCTCCATGAGGAATTTCGGAAGCTTAACCTTCACATTGTTCCTCAAGGTTTTCTTTCCACCTTGGTAGCAAAACCTACTCTTACGGATCAAATCATCGCTGCCCAAAAGCGAGATAAGGGAATATCTAAAATCAAAGAGAACATTGCTAGCGGAGGTGCTAGTTGTTTCTCCACAAATGATCATGGTGCTGTGTACTTTGAGAACCGTCTAGTGGTTCCCAAGAACCAGCATCTACGGCAGCTGATCCTTAAGGAGGCTCATGAATCTCCTCTCACCATTCATCCCGGTAGCACTAAAATGTATCAGGACCTACGCTAGAGGTTCTGGTGGACTAGGATGAAAAGAGAAATTGCTCAGTATATTGCTAACTGCGACGTCTGTCGTCGTGTAAAAGCAGAGCATCAACGGCCTGCTGGCACCCTTCAACCCTTAGCTATTCCTGAATGGAAATGGGATAAAATTGGTATGGATTTCATTACCGGTTTTCCCAGGACCAAGAGAGGGAATAATGCTATTCTCGTCGTGGTCGATCGTCTTTCCAAAGTAGCTCATTTCCTACCTGTTCGTGAGAGTATAACCGCTAGTCAGCTGGCAGATTTGTACATCTCCCGAATAGTGTCTCTCCATGGTGTTCCTTTGGAAATTAACTCGGATCGAGGAAGTCTTTTCACCTCTCGATTTTGGGAAAGCTTCCAAAATGCTATGGGAACCCGTCTCTCCTTCAGCACCGCTTACCACCCTCAGTCGAGTGGTCAAGTGGAACGCGTCAACCAAATTCTAGAAGACATGCTTCGAGCCTCTGTTATCTCTTTCGGAATGGACTGGGAGAAGTGCCTTCCATTTGCCGAATTCTCTTACAACAACAGCTATCAATCTAGCTTGGGTAAAGCCCCTTTTGAAGTTCTCTATGGACGACGATGTCGAACACCCCTTAACTGGTCAGAGACCGGGGAAAGACAATTCTTTGGCCCGGACATGATTCAGGAAGCAGAAGATCAAGTTCGTATCGTTCGTGAAAAGTTGAAAACAGCTCAATCTCGTCAAAAGAGTCAATATGACCGAAAACATAAGGCTATGACTTTCGAGGTTGACGAGAAGGCTTATCTTCGGGTCACCCCTCTGAAGGGAACCCATCGTTTCGGTATCAAAGGCAAATTGGCTCCTCGTTACATTGGACCTTTTCGCATTCTTGCCAAACGAGGAGAAGTTGCCTACCAGTTGGAACTACCTCCGCACCTCTCCAGAGTTCACGATGTCTTCCACGTTTCTCAACTCAGGCGTTGCTTCTCGGATCCTATCCGTGAAGTGGACCACGAAACGCTTGATCTCCAAGATGATCTTACATATCGAGAGTACCCCATTCGTATCCTCGATCAAGCCGAACGTACCACGCGACGTCATAATATCAAGTTTCTCAAGGTTCAATGGTCGCACCATTCTGAGGATGAAGCAGCTTGGGAAAGGGAGGATCGTCTTCGACTCGAGTATCCCGCCTTCTTCCCGGAGGAACCCAAATCTCGGGACGAGATTCTTTTGAGTGGGGGTGAGTTGTCACACCCTAGCTAGTCATGCATTAGAGTGTTGCATCATGTTTACTCTTTCATCAGAAACTTGAAATGGGGATGACAGAACCCCCAGTCCCCTCTGAAACCAACTAGGGTTACTAAAATAATTTTCAATGAACCTGAAATGCCCTTCTAAAATGCCCATCATTTTTGTCTTGGTTCAGAACCTCTGCCAAAAATGGTGCACATTTTCCTAGGCCATCCTAGGGTTTTTGAATTAAATCATAAATATTTGAATTTGGGCATTTAAAATAATATAAAATATTTAAATGCTCAAATATCTCCAAACTAAAATGTTTCATGTTGGAAATAATCCAACTATGGGCTAGGAATAGTTTGGTGATTTTTGAAGTTGCCTAGGTATTTTATTAAATTCAACAAAGTTGCAGATATATATTAAATAAAACATAAACAGAAGAAAAGGGGGAAAACTTACCTGGGCTCCCCCACTGTGCGGCCCAGCCAGCTGGCCGGCCCAGCCAGCAGCCGACCCAGCCCAACACTGCAGCCCTCCGTCGTCTTCCTCCCCTCGCCCCGAAGCTGCTGCGTGCTCGCGCGCGCACGGCCGCGCGGCCACCTCCTGCTTGCCGACGAGCTCCTGGCCGCGTGGACGACTCCCGCAGGCCGTCCCGATCCCCCCTGCTCTCTCTCACTCTCTCCCGGCTCTTCCTTCCTCTCTCTCGCTCTCTCTCTCACACGGCCGAACACCACCGTCGCCGCCGTTCGCCATAGCAGCCATCACCGGCCACCCCTCGCTCCCCCGACTAGCTCAGGAGCTCCGCCACAACCCCCTCTTCCTCCCCACCGCTCCACAGCTCCCCGGAAGCCCTGCATCGCCGCCACGTCGCCCTTCCCCTCTTCGGGCTCCGATCATCGTCGCCGTCGAATTCATCGTCTCCGGCGCGTCCCCGAGCCCGCTTCGACGCCCACTGCAACCGCGGTGAGCCCCCGGATCGCTTCCCCCTTCTTCCCTGGCCTCTCCCGACCTCTAGGCCCTAGCCCCACCTTGGCCGAGAGCTCCACGCTGCCGGCGATGTCGCCATCGTGGCCACGATCACCGTAGCACCCAACCGAGCACACTATCGTGCTCTACACCTCACTAGGATCACGCAGCACCCACTAACGCCTCCCCAAACCCTCTGCAACATCGATCCCGACCGCACCCGAACTCCGGCCGCCGCAGCCGAGCTCGCCGCCGTCAACTCCGGCCACCCCGAGCCCAACCACCACCACCAATAGTCGCGGCTCAACCTCAGCAACACGTAGATGCCTTCCGCCGTCCATTTGGTTGCCGGAATGGCAAAAAGCACTCTCGCCGCCGTCTCGGACCTCGCCGGCGTCATGTCGCCGGTGGGGTTTGACTTGTCCGACCTGGGGTTTGACCCCCCCAGGGTCACTGACGCGTGGGCCCTGTCGGCCAGGTGGTTAGATTAGCGCTAACTACTGTTAGTCAACCCCCCCTGACACTGACAGTGGGCCCCAGCGCCACTAATCCCTAATTAGGATTAATTTAAACCTGTTTAACCCCCCTGTCGCTGACGTGTGGCCCCCACACGTCAGGTTTGACTTCAGCCAGCCGCAGTTGACCACTGACGTCATGCTGACGTCATGCTGGCGCAATAATTATATTTCTGGATTTAAATTAAATCAGGAAATTCCAGAATATTATTTAAACTTCAAAAATTCATAACTTTTATTCTGTAACTCCAAATTGGACAAATTATATATGAAAAATGATCAGAAAAATCCAATCTATCCATCTGTACTATTTTCATGCATGATCAAACAAGTTAAATTGATGTTTTAAGCAGAACAAGGAAAAGCACTTTAAAAGGCCATGTTTGAGTTCGAAATTTGAATCTTTGATTCAAATTTGTTCAAACCCTTCTGGTTTTAGTTGCATTAGTCCAACACAGTCATATTGCCATGTTTCATGCATGCATCATACTGTTGCACATTGTTTGGTGATGCTTGTGTACCGATGTCCTTTGCGACAGGTTCTGTCCCCGAGGAGTACCGTGATTACCCTAACGAAGAACCGTATCCGTGCATCGAACCATCAGGCAAGCAACCAACCATTTGATCATATCGATACAATCCCATGTTCTCGCTCCTGCTCTCTTTTACTGCATTAAGACAACGCGATTCAAACTACTGTGTGCTACGGTAGCTGAACCCATTTCCTCTGCATGACCTGTCATTGCCACAGTAACTAGATGAAACCCACTAGCATGTGTAGGAGTTGATTGAGCCATATGTATGTGTTGTTCCTACCTTGCTATGCCTGCTATGCTTAGAGTCGTGTCAGGTCTGGTTCATCTGGGTGATGGGCTAGAGTGAAATGATTATGTCGGTAATGGGAGTGGTGTGGTGAACCCGATTTGGTAAAGGTATCGATGAGAGGCCATGTAGGAGTACATGGTGGGTTGTTTCATTGAAGCCGACCTTAAGCACTGAGATCTGTATGTGTGATTTAAGATACAGCTACTACCATGCATTGGGCCCTGAAATATGACCCCGCTCGACTTCTTATTCACCCTAGCTCTCTGTCCAGGAGTTGCAAGTAGTTTCTGGTGTTTGTAGCCTACTGGAGGCCATGGACAGCGCTGACCGTAGGGGTGGGCTGTGATGCGGTAGGTACGTGGCCGGGTGTACCGAATACCCGTTAGGTATCTCGGGAACCCTGTTCACATCGTTCGGGGCCGTATGGGAAACCTCGGCCGGACTCCCTGCGGATGGAACCTGAATAGGCGATAAACCTGGACTAGAGGCTTAAGTGTTTAGGTAGGTCGTGGTCTACACCCACGTCGGCTTTCGCTTGAAGTCTGCCGAGCACATATCGTGTGCAGACGCTAAGTGGTGGAAACATGTATGAAGAAGTACACCCCTGCAGGGTTATCATGATCTATTCGAATAGCCGCGTCCGCGGTAAAGGACTACTTGGTTGCCTATACAGTTCATAGACAAGTAAATGGAAACTACTAAAATTCTCAAGATAAGTGTGAGTGCCGAGGATGGCTCTTCCGTAGGAAGACGGAGGTGGATCCTCGGTAGTGTATTGAAGTGGTGAGTAGTGGACTCGTGTGCGCAAAACCATTTCAAGTTGGAGTATCATAGGATAGTCTAGCCAAGAGTCAAAGCTGGCTTGCTGCAATAACTCCACCAACCCTTCTTGATAATATGCATGTATGTAGGATCTGATGTAAGTCTTGCTGAGTACCTTTGTACTCATGTTGCTATAATTTACATTTTACAGAAGACGCTGCAACCCCTTCTGATGGGTTCTATGTAGACGTTGACATCAACGAGTAGGCTAAAGACCCAGGTGGTGACCCTGAGCTTGTGATGGACCACGTAGTATAGCTAGGCTTTCCAAGCCTCTTTTATTTTACTAGTTGTCTGTACCCAGACAATGTACTTCCGCTGCTGGCTTGTATGACTGTATGACTTGTATGTTGGGTCGTGAGACCCGTACCTTTGTGAGTGTTATGTATGGCTCCCTGAGCCTTAAATAAAGTACTTGTGTCATAGAGTCATGTTGTGATGCTTCGTTGTATTTGCACATATCGAGCATATTGTGTGTATGATTGAAATGCTTGATATGTGTGGGATCTGACCATCTAGTTGTTTATCTTTAGTAGCCTCTCTTACCGGGAAATGTCTCCTAGTGTTACCGCTGAGCCATGGTAGCTTGCTACTGCTCTGGAACACTTAGGCTGGCCGGCATGTGTCCTTCTTCGTTCCTGTGTCTGTCCCTTCGGGGAAATGTCACGCTTTGAGTACCGGAGTCCTGTTAGCCCGCTACAGCCCGGTTTACCGGAGTCCTGCTAGCCCAGTGCTACAGCCCGGACCCACTTGCTGATGACCGACACGTTCGAAGCTGGGTCATGGATGCCTGTCCCTGTAAGTCTGTGCCACTTTGGGTTTACGACTAGTCATGTCAGCCCGGGCTCTTTATCATATGGATGCTAGCGACACTATCATATACGTGAGCCAAAAGGCGCAAACGGTCCCGGGAAAAGGTAAGACGACACCCGTGGGGATACCGTGCGTGAGGCCGCAGAGTGATATAAGGTGTTACCAGCTAGATCGATGTGACATCGAGTCGGGGACCTGACACAAACCAACTTCATTTAATCTGTGGCTAGTTGCATTAGCCCAAAACACATTCATTTTGCCATGTCATGATCATGCATCATATTGTGCATTGCATTGATTATGTTTCCTTCTGTGTTACCGGTATTTGTCCCCTCTCGATAGACGTGATACCGATGATGTGATCGTTGACACTGATGAAGACTCAATGTTATCTTCAGAAGTGCCAGGCAAGCAAAACCCCCTTGTTCATTCCGATACAATCCTACTCTCTCGCTCCTGCTCTCTTTTACTGCATTAGGACAACATCGATTCATCTGTTACTTGCTGCGGTAGCTGAACCCCTTTATCCTTTGCATGACCTGTCATTGCCACAGTAAATAGATGAAACCCACTAGCATGAGTAGGAGTTGTTTGAGCCCTGTTGTGCCTACTCATTCATGCTTGTTTGTCATGCCTGCTACTGCTTAGAGTTGTGTCAGGTCTGATTCATCCGGGATGAATCAGAGGTGTGTGAACATGTCCTACTGTGTGTGAGCTAAGTGTGTGAACACGATTTGGTAAAGGTAGCGGTGAGAGGCCATGTAGGAGTACATGGTGGGTTGTCTCATTGCAGCCGTCCTCAGGAACTGAGTTCTGTGTTTGTGATCCATGATTCAGCTACTACCATACATTGGGCCCTGAAATATGACCCCGCTCGACTTCTTATTCACCCTAGCTCTCTGTCCAGGAGTTGCAAGTAGTTTCTGGTGTTTGTAGCCTACTGGAGGCCGTGGACAGCGCTGACCGTAGGGGTGGGCTGTGATGCGGTAGGTACGTGGCCGGGTGTACCGAATACCCGTTAGGTATCTCGGGAACCCTGTTCACATCGTTCGGGGCCGTATGGGAAACCTCGGCCGGACTCCCTGCGGATGGAACCTGAATAGGCGATAAACCTGGACTAGAGGCTTAAGTGTTTAGGTAGGTCGTGGTCTACACCCACGTCGGCTTTCGCTTGAAGTCTGCCGAGCACATATCGTGTGCAGACGCTAAGTGGTGGAAACATGTATGAAGAAGTACACCCCTGCAGGGTTATCATGATCTATTCGAATAGCCGCGTCCGCGGTAAAGGACTACTTGGTTGCCTATAGAGTTCATAGACAAGTAAATGGAAACTACTAAAATTCTCAAGATAAGTGTGAGTGCCGAGGATGGCTCTTCCGTAGGAAGACGGAGGTGGATCCTCGGTAGTGTATTGAAGTGGTGAGTAGTGGACTCGTGTGCGCAAAACCATTTCAAGTTGGAGTATCGTAGGATAGTCTAGCCAAGAGTCAAAGCTGGCTTGCTGCAATAACTCCACCAACCCTTCTTGATAATATGCATGTATGTAGGATCTGATGTAAGTCTTGCTGAGTACCTTTGTACTCATGTTGCTATAATTTACATTTTACAGAAGACGCTGCAACCCCTTCTGATGGGTTCTATGTAGACGTTGACATCAACGAGTAGGCTAAAGACCCAGGTGGTGACCCTGAGCTTGTGATGGACCACGTAGTATAGCTAGGCTTTCCAAGCCTCTTTTATTTTACTAGTTGTCTGTACCCAGACAATGTACTTCCGCTGCTGGCTTGTATGACTGTATGACTTGTATGTTGGGTCGTGAGACCCGTACCTTTGTGAGTGTTATGTATGGCTCCCTGAGCCTTAAATAAAGTACTTGTGTCATAGAGTCATGTTGTGATGCTTCGTTGTATTTGCACATATCGAGCATATTGTGTGTATGATTGAAATGCTTGGTATGTGTGGGATCTGACCATCTAGTTGTTTATCTTTAGTAGCCTCTCTTACCGGGAAATGTCTCCTAGTGTTACCGCTGAGCCATGGTAGCTTGCTACTGCTCTGGAACACTTAGGCTGGCCGGCATGTGTCCTTCTTCGTTCCTGTGTCTGTCCCTTCGGGGAAATGTCACGCTTTGAGTACCGGAGTCCTGTTAGGCCGCTACAGCCCGGTTTACCGGAGTCCTGCTAGCCCAGTGCTACAGCCCGGACCCACTTGCTGATGACCGACACGTTCGAAGCTGGGTCATGGATGCCTGTCCCTGTAAGTCTGTGCCACTTTGGGTTTACGACTAGTCATGTCAGCCCGGGCTCCTTATCATATGGATGCTAGCGACACTATCATATACGTGAGCCAAAAGGCGCAAACGGTCCCGGGAAAAGGTAAGACGACACCCGTGGGATACCGTGCGTGAGGCCGCAAAGTGATATGAGATGTTACCAGCTAGATCGATGTGACATCGAGTCGGGGTCCTGACAACAGTGCGCAAAATGGGCATAGACCCCTCAAGGATTAAACCTACAAAGACAACCTTTAAAGGTGTCATACCAAGTGTGGAGGCCAACTGTACAGGCTCAGTCACACTGGAAGTGGTCTTCGGATCCCCGGACAATTTCCGGAGCGAGGAGTTAATCTTCGACATAGTCCCGTTTCGCAGCGGCTATCATGCTCTGCTCGGACGAACCGCGTTTGTGAAATTCAACGCGGTGCCACATTATGCATACCTCAAGCTCAAGATGCCAGGCCCTCGTGGAGTCATCACGGTCAACGGGAATACGAAACGCTCCCTCCGAACGGAGGAACATACAGCGGCTCTCGCGGCAGAAGTACAGAACAGCATTTTAAGGCAATCCTCGAGTCCGGCCGTTAAACGGCTGGATACAGCAAAACGCGCCCAAAGCAATACCAACCAAGACCACCTGGCGCGATCAGAGCACGCGTAGCAATGCGGCCCTAACCCCCGCCCTCGCATGATTGCAATAACAACCCTCCGCGTACATCATTACGCTTTGGAGATACCATGGGCGCAGGGGAAGGGGCACGATCACAATGGACCCAGAGTGCGGCTCGACCACACCAAGGGCTCGCAAGTGTGCCCCCCTTCTTTTCTTTTTCACTTTACTTCTTTGTGTACACAGGACTCCGTTAACCAGAGGCCCTGTCCGGCGGTGAACCTACCGAACTCATGATGCAATAGCCAGGGAAGAAAGAAGGCTGCAACTAACACTCAGGTGGTCTCAATTACGAGCATTAAATTCGATTATATACACCAAGTCTGCAGCTCACCCCTAGAGGGGGACATGTTTAATTAGTCCAAATCCCTTGCTTACCGCATTATTTGTATCAGTCCGCACTCGTAGCAGACTTTCTTTAATAAATAACGCAGCACTTTTCGACTGCAATAGCATTACTTTTTATATATATGCTCATTACATGACATCTTGCACCCGTATATTCTGGTACGGCCTAATACACCAGGGGCTTATGTTCCCCACACTATGGTGTGATAAGTCCGAACACTTTCATAAGTGCGGCACCCCGAACTTATAGCATTATATGAATCGGCTCCGAATCATGTCTTGGGTCAATAGTTGGGTTTGCCCGGCTCCCACCTTTTGGTGCCTTACATTCCATTCTGTCGGCTAAGGTGGCACTGGGAGAACCACTGCGATTGCGCCCCGGTTGAGCCGGGCGAGCGCCTCAGTGGAGAAAGCTAAAACTGACTGGCATGATAAGGCGAGAGACTGGTCGCTGTTCGAGAGGTTTGTTCGGGTCCTTAAAGACTCACGCCGCTTCGAGCGAAGTTCCGGACAATGTCCGACGAAGGCGTGGATAGCGCCCCGGATTCGGCCTTCCGAATACCAGGGGCTTCGCCGAAATTTAAAATTATAGAATTCTATGGCTAAGTGAGAGTGTTCAAGCATTATAAGTCCGGTTGCCTTGTTCGTTGTGTTTAGCGCCTCCCTAGATGGACCCAAAAATGGGAACAAGAGTGCTCAAGTTTATCCCGAACACCCCAGCACTCGTGGCTTGGGGGCTGAAGCCAACGACTTGCCATCTCTCAGATTTTATAAACGGCCGCACAGAAGGTAATATTTTAAATTAAACAAGCGTTGCTTAATGCGCACATGAACAAAGTTTCAGCGCACAAGATAATACATAACGAGTTTACTCAAAGATTACATTTCTGGGGCACTCATCCGCAATATCGCGGGCTCCCTTCAGGACAGTTTTATAATACATTTCGGGCGTGCGATACTCCTTGCCCGGCGGCGGTGGGTCCGTGAGAAGCTTCTCCGCATCCAACCTGCCCCAATGCACCTTTGTGCGGGCGAGGGCCCGGCGAGCACCTTCAGTACAGGCGGAGCGCTTGATGACCTCCATCCAGGGGCACGCATCCACCAGCCGCCGCACGAGGCCGAAGTAGCTCCCAGGCATGGCCTGTTCAGGCCACAGCCGGAATATAAGGCCCTTCATGGCCTCCTCAGCTACCTTGTGGAGTTCGACCAGCTGCTTCAGCTGGTCGCTTGGGGGCACCGGATGGCCGGCCTCAGCGTACTGAGACTAGAAGACCTTCTCCGTCGAACTCCCCTTCTCGCCACGATAGAATGCGGCGGCATCAGACGCACTACGCGGCAGATCTGCAAACGCCCCTGGAGAACTCCGAATGCGGGTAAGTGTCAGGTAGTTTACATTAACATTCCTGCTTTGCATGAAAAATGCCTTACCCACCGCTATCTTCTTTACATCTTCAACCTCCTGAAGGGCCTTATGGGCCTCGGCCTTGGCGGACTTGGCACTTTCGAGAGCCCAGGCAAGCTCGGACTCTTGAGTCTTGAAGTCACGCTCCAAACTCTCATGCTTCTCCATGAGAGCCTGGAGCTCTTGCCGTACTTCCGCCACCCGCGCCTCCTGCTTTTCTCGCTCTGCCCGCTCTGCGGCCGCACTGCGTTCGGCCGCGGACACAGCCTCCTTCAGGGCTGCCACCTCATTCGTGGCCCCTGCAATACCCACATTATCCTTGTTAATTTTATTGCAACCAAAATCCTTTTCTGCAAGGTAACTATTCAAAGTGGTGTGACTCACCTTCTTTGTCCTCGAGCTGCTTCTTGGCATGGCCGAGCTCTTGCTCGGACCGCTCGAGATCCTGCTTCAACACATCGACCTCCGCCGTTACTGCGGCAGAGGTCAGCAGCGCAGCCTGCAAACCCATATTGACATATTTTAAGCAACCCTGCGTATATCTTGTTAGATCCTCAGTCCGGCTTTTCTTTCCGAACACCGAACTAAGCATCAGGGGCTACTGTCTATGCGGTATTACATTACATAATTTTAACTTCTTACCTCAAAGCCTGTTAGAAGGCTGCTGCAGGCTTCGGTCAGCCCGCTCTTGGCGAGCTGAACCTTCTGAATCACCGCACTCATGATAGTGCGGTGTTCTTCCTCGATGGAAGCGCCTTTAAGTGCCTCCAACAAGTTATCTGGCGCCTCCAGTTGGACGGAGGCCGCCGGTGTCACGGTCTTGCCCTTCTTTCGAAGGGGCCGCTTGCCAGACTCTGGAACCACTGCGGGTTCCGATGTAGAGTCCGGCGCAAAGTCCGGGAGGCTGCCTGACGGCGCCTCCGGAGCCTCCTCCTGATGGGTCCTACTCCGGGATCCCACCTCGGCGTCCTCGTCGGCGCGTGGGGTAGAGGCAGTCGGAAGTGAATCCACATCCGACGGGGCCAACGACCCGCTCGATGAAGCGGGGAGATCATCATCGACCGGACTACGGACAGAATGCGGAATTAGAAGGACACTACGCGACACGAAAGAAATTGCATATCAAGGATCCGGATACTTACGATCTTGCCGGACGCCTGGCCCTTGAAGGCCACTCCTCCTCGCCAATGATGGTGTTGGCGAAACTGGCCGGGGGAATAGTTCTCCCCCTCTTGGACCCTTGGGCCTCCCCTATCGGGGAAGCCTTCCTCTTCTTCTCTCCCTCCTCCGGGAGAGAGTCCTCTTCATCCTCCTCGTCTTCGGGGGAGGAGTCCGCCTCGTCGTCGGACGCCTGATTACGGGAACTCTTTCGAGTCCCCGTGGCCACCTTCTTGGCCTTCTTCTCCGGCACCACGTGCGGTGCCGGAACCAGCAGCCCTGCTAAACGGGCGTTCAGTGGGTCTTCTGGCATGGGAGCCGGGCTGATGAGTTGCTTGGCCTTCTCCATCCATTCCTGTCAAAGGAAAAGAAAGAATGAAAGCCTTCTAGAATCAATTTGATTACCACAAGTGTCCCGTAAAGGGGTTGAATCACTTACCTCGTCAGCCGGATGCTGCGAGCAAAATCCGCGATCTTCTGTCGCGGATGCAGGGGCTTCGGCGCCCTTAAACAGCACCCTCTAGGCGCTTTCGTATGTCGTATCGAAGAGCCCGCTTAGCGCCTGGTGCTGTTCCGGATTGAACTCCCACAGATTGAATGCCCGTTCTTGGCATGGGAGAATCCGGCGGATGAGCATGACTTGGACCACGTCGATGAGCCTGAGCTTAGTGCTCACCAACTTTTGGATACAGGCTCGGAGTCCCATCAGCTCCTTCGGATTGCCCCACAGCAAGCCCTTCTCTTTCCAGGAGGTGAGCTGCGTGGGGACGCCGGATCTAAACTCGGGGGCCGCCGCCCATGTGGGCTTGCATGGCTCGGTGATGTAGAACCACCCTGATTGCCACCCCTTGACGGAGTCCACGAAGGCCCCTTCGAGCCAAAGGACGTTGGGCAACTTACCCAACATGGCGCCTCCGCATTCCGCTTGTGTGCCCTTCACAACCTTCGGCTTGACGTTGAAGGTCTTGAGCCACAGGCCGAGGTGGGGCCGGATGCAGAGGAAGGCCTCGCACACGACGATGAACGCCGAGATGTTGAGGATGAAATTCGGCGCCAGATCGTGGAAATCCAGGTCGTAGTAAAACATGAGCCCCCGGACGAATGGATGGAGTGGAAAGCCCAGTCCGCGGAGGAAGTGGGGAAGGAAGACGACCCTCTCATGGGGCCCAGGGGTAGGGATGAGCTGCCCCTCATCGGGCAGCCGATGCGCGATATCGCCGGAAAGGTATCCGGCGCTGCGCAGCTTGGTGATGTGCTCCTCCTTAACGGTGGAGGCCAACCATTTGCCTCCCGCTCCGGACGTATTCGGAGAAGGTCGAGGCGAGATGCGCGAGCTTGGGCGTTGGAGCTTGAGCGCGCGGAGATGGATAAGCAAAGGAGGAAGAAGGTGTACGTGAGAAGGTAAATCCTTATCCCTTATATATAGGCAGACGAAAAACTGTGCGTCCCCCACCAGCCTGGTAAAACTCGCTTATCTCCCAAGCGCCACCATCAATGGCGCGGTTGGGTTACCCACGTCCGTATTGATGAGAATCCTGGAATAAGGGGAACACGATCTCTGCTTCGACAAGACGTGCCAAGGAAACCGCTTCGCTAAACGTGCTGAGGTGGTATAGTAAAAAAACGATTCAAACAAAGGCTTGGTAGCGGTGTGATGTCACGCCGCATAATATGTCAGCAGATTGGACTGGTGTACACTTTATTCTCTCTACAGTGGAATGTGGAATTTATTTTGCAGAGCCGGACACTATCCTGGTGTTCATGATCTTCTCTGGATTATTCAAGGGAGGAACCCGCCTTGCAATGCCGAACATTATGCGCGCCGGACTTATCGTCATTGAAGCCTGGTTCAGGGGCTACTGAGGGAGTCCTGGACTAGGGGGTGTTCGGACAGCCGGACTATCATCGTCCGCCGGACTCCAAGACTAGAAGATACAAGATTGAAGACTCCGTCCTGTGTCCGGATGGGACTTTCCTTGGCGTGGAAGGCAAGCTTGGCAATACGGATATGTAGATCTCCTACCATTGTAACCGACTCTGTGTAACCCTAGCCTCCTCCGGTGTCTATATAAACCGAAGGGCTTTAGTCCGTAGGACAACATACATTACAACAATCATACCATAGGCTAGCTTTAGGGTTTAGCCTCCTTGATCTCGTGGTAGATCCACTCTTGTACTACCCAGATCATCAATATTAATCAAGCAGGACGTAGGGTTTTACATCCATCGAGAGGGCCCGAACCTAGGTAAAACATCGTGTCCCTCGTCTCTTGTTACCATCCGCCTAGACGCACAGTTCGGGACCCCCTATCCGAGATCCGCCAGTTTTGACACCGACACTTGGCCTTCTCCATCCATTCCTGTCAAAGGAAAAGAAAGAATGGAACCCTTCTAGAATCAATTTGATTACCAAAAGTGTCCCGTAACGGGGTTGAAATCACTTACCTCGTCAGCCGGATGCTGCGAGCGAAACCCGCGATCTTCCGTCGCGGATGCGGGGGCTTCGGCACCCTTAAACAGCACCCTCCAGGCGCCTTCGTATGTCGTATCGAAGAGCCCGCTTAGCGCCTGGTGCTGTTCCGGATTGAACTCCCACAGATTGAATGCCCGTTGTCGGTGTCAAAACCGGCGGATCTCGGGTAGGGGGTCCCGAACTATGCGTCTAGGCACATAGTAACAGGAGACGAGGGACACGATGTTTTACCCAGGTTCGGGCCCTCTCGATGGAGGTAAAACCCTACGTCCTGCTTGAATAATATTGATGATATGGGTAGTACAAGAGTGGATCTACCACGAGATCAAGGAGGCTAAACCCTAAAGCTAGCGTATGGTATGATTGTTGTAATGTATGTTGTCCTACGGACTAAAGCCCTCCGGTTTATATAGACACCGGAGGAGGCTAGGGTTACACAGAGTCGGTTACAATGGTAGGAGATCTACATATCCGTATCGCCAAGCTTGCCTTCCACGCCAAGGAAAGTCCCATCTGGACACGGGACGGAGTCTTCAATCTTGTATCTTCGTAGTCTTGGAGTCCGGCGGACGATGATAGTCCGGCTATCCGGACACCCCCTAGTCCAGGACTCCCTCAGTTGCCCCTGAACCAGGCTTCAATGACGATAAGTCCGGCGCGCATAATGTTCGGCATTGCAAGGCGGGTTCCTCCCTTGAATAATCCAGAGAAGATCATGAACACCAGGATAGTGTCCGGCTCTGCAAAATAAATTCCACATTTCACCGTAGAGAGAATAAAATGTACACCAGTCCCATCTGCTGACGTATTATGCGGCGTGACATCACACCGCTACCAAGCCTTTACTTGAATCATTTTTTATTATACCACCTCATCACGTTTAGCGAAGCGGTTTCCTTGGCACGTCTTGTCGAAGCAGAGATCGTGTTCCCCTTATTCCGGGATTCTCATCAATACGTGCGTGGGTAACCCAACCGTGCCCGTCGCCACGCCTCCTCCACCGAAGGTGAATCCCGAACGGTCACGGAGACGACCCTTGGTATTTTTCCCCTTTATAAGAGGACCAGGGTTCGTTCTTTTTCTTCTATCTCGCATCGAATCTCCTTCTCGCTCCAGTTCCAACACCCAGAGCCCCAGATTCGAGCGCTTCGGATTCTCAACCATGTCCGGCTCCGACCTCCAAGGTCGGTGGATGCCCTCCTCCATCAGGAGGAGGACGTGTTAAAGCTGCGTGAGGCCAAGGACCTGTCCTACGAGATTTCGCACAGGTTGCCTACCCAAGGGCAGGCCATGCTCGCCCCCGAGCCCGGTGAGTACGTTGTCTTCGTATCCCACCTCCGTCGGGGTTTAGCCTTCCCGACGGACCCCTTCGTGAGAGGGCTCATGTTCTACTACGGGCTGTATTTCTATGACTTGGCTCCGGAGTCCTCCATATCTCCGCATTCATTATCGTCTGCGAAGCCTTCCTCCGCGTCACTCCCCACTTCGGCCTGTGGCTGAAAACCTTTAATGTGGAGCCAAAGATGATCGGGGGGCGTCAAGCGGAGTGTGGCGGGGCGGCCATAAGCAAAAAGGCCAATGCCCCGTGGCCCGAGGGTTCCTTCCAAGAGGAACTCGGACTGTGGCAGCAGGAGTGGTTCTATATCACCGCTCCGAAGGGCAGCAAGCAAAAGCCGTCGTCTTCATTCCGCCCGGGACCTCCACGCCAACTGATGTCGTGGGTCAACCAAGGGCTCAATTGGGGGCCGTCCGAAGACGTGCCCTCATTGCAGGGCCGGATTCGAGACCTCCAGGCGAGGGAGATCAATCTGGTCGTGGTGATGCAGGTTATGCTAATCAGGCATCTTCTGCCCTGCAAACGCCGTCCTCTCCGTCTATGGGAATTCAACCCGGAGGGACCTCGAATTCTCCAACACTTCATGGGTGCGACACCCGTGGAGATGTACAAGTTGTTCTTCGGACCGCAGGTAGCATGTCCGGAATTGACCGAGGACGCAGGCCTAAGCTGCAATCGCCCGGATACTCAGGTAAATAGCTCAGAGTCCGGACGTTCTGTTTATCTGCTTTTCTAGAGTTCGCCTCCTGACCCATTACCCTTTACAGGAGTGGGTAGCACGATCGAAGCTGATAAGGTGTCCGGCTCCCCTCCCAGAGACCGCACTGGAGCCCGTGCTGGTCAGAATGTTGGAGGTCGCGCTCGTAGAAGGGAGCGATGGGGAAAATAGAGGAGCTGTTATTTTGCCCACAGGGGCGTCTGAGGAGGGGGGAATCAAAAACCCCTCCGTCCAGGGGGAGAAGAGGACTGCCTCCGAAGATCCGGAGGCCAAAGCCCCTAAACGGGGGAAGAGATCTTCACCGGGGGGTCCGGCGTCCGGGGAGAATCCGGACGTACAATCATCGCCAAAGGATCAGCCCTCCAACGAGCCATGAGTATGAAAAGGGGAGTTCATTAGTAGGAAAATACCTCCATTTGTGCTTCTGTGGGTAACCGAAATTTTTATCTTGCAGTTCGGATTTGCCGCCTTCTCAGATGAGTTCGTCTTCGGGGGACCTTCTTCCGGAGATGATGGAGAGCGAAACGCCCCCGTCTGCTGTGCCGTTAGATAGGGCAGACGAGCCTGAAGTATCGTCACGGAGGGTATCCCCGAGTCCGGAGGGGCCGGAGAGTTCGGCACCCGCTAGTATCCGGCCGGGAGAACTGAAGAATCTGCTTGAGAGGGCGTCCATCTCAGAAGATCACCGTGCGTTGATGCATATGGTGATTGGAAGGATTTCGTCCGCCGAGAGCGGATTGCGTAATGCCGCTACGAGTTTGCTGGCGGGATTTGAGGTACGCGAGAATGACGCGCCTCTTTTTTTGACAGTTTTGCACATAAAAGTGCGCCCTGTATAGATAGTAGCCCCTGAGACTCGGTAGGTTGTCGAAAACGAAAGTGTGCCGAGGATCAAAATCGCAAGTAATGAATGTCGCCGTTCCTATGCAGGTGGCAGATAGTCCAAGGGCTAGCCGGACTAGTGGAGTTGCCGAGTTGATGCGGCAACTTGACGTGGTGGATGCGGACATCGCACTTGTCAACCGGCGACTTGACGAGTCGCAAGGTAAATGAGTTCTCCGCAGTCACTTTATTAAGGGGGTCAAAGCCCTCCTCTGATAAATTATATGCTGTGATACAGACGGTGCTGCTGCTGTGGAGAGTCTTCGGGACGAACTTGCTCAAGCTAAGGAGCAAGCCCGAAGGAGTGACGCGGCTGCCACGAGGGCGGCCGAGGAGTTGAAAGCCGAAAGGGCTGCACACTGCCTAAGCAGGGAAGAGATGGCCGAATTGGCCGTGAAATTAAAAGATGCTACCGACCGCAATGAGGCTCTTTAAAAGAAGCGCTTATCGGAGCGGGAAGACCTGGGGAAGGCCACCGCCGAGTCTAAGGATGCCTGTTCTGCAATGCGGGCCATGAAGGAGGAGCTGCGCCAGGCCGGAGATATCATGGCTGGCAAGCCTTTTCTGCTGTGTCGTCGGTTTATGGATCAAAAGTATGCTCAATTTGGCCAGCTGTGGAGTCCGGAGGATCCGTATATGGACTTAGCGGCTAGTGTGGCTGATGCCGTTGAGCACTTCCGGAGCTAGAAGGATCACAAGGCGGAAGAGCTATTTTGGTCTCAATTCCATAGTCCGGATCGCTCACTTCCGTTGACTGACCGGTTGGCCGAATGGGCCGAGCTGAATAGATTGTCCGGACTTGCCATGACTGACATCGTGGCTGATGTCTGGCCAGAGAGGCCCAAGGCGACGAGCTACTTCGGCTTACTGTAGCAATTTCTTGGAGCGGTGCCGCATATCAAGGAGATGAAGCGGTCGGCCTGCATTGAAGGCGCGCGGATGGCTCTTGCCCGTGTGAAGACGCATTGGACAGAGATGGATGCCACCGCTGTTGCCGCCCAGGGTTCGGATGAAAGCCGGCTCCCCGCCGAGCACTATTTCGGGGAAGTTATGCGTGGCGCTCGTGTAATAGAGTCGTAGTGCTCAAAAAATGTCACGTTCAAATGAACGTTTTAGCTTGTAAAACAATGATTATGCTATAACTGCTTTTTATACTTGTGCGTCCCAAGTAGTAAAACTTCTCCTATGCGGCCGTTTACGTATACATTTGTATAACCTGAAAGATTGCAGTCTTCGGCTTCATCACCCACGCACAAGGTGCGGGGGTGTTTGCAAAATAGCGCGTTTTCACACTTAATCCGACGTCTCGGTCCTGTTAAGGAGGTGGTAGCGTAGCAAACGAGGCAATCCGGACTATAATGCTTTATCACTTTCACTTAGCCAGTGGAGTTCGAGGGTGGGGCTATGATATAGCCCCTGGGGGCACCGCACTTCTCCGAGTTCGGGGCGCGTGTGTGCCTGACCGGGAAATGGTCCTTCGTCAAAGCGGGGAATTCTAAACATTCCGGTAGTCGATCGAGTGGTTGACCAGTCTCTCGCTATATCATGACAGTCAGTTTTCGGCTTTCTCTACTGAGGTGCTCGCCCAGCCGAACTGGGGCACAATCGCAGTAGTTCTCCTGGTGCCGCGTTAGCCGATGATACGGAACGTAAGGCAGCAAAACACAGGAGCCGGGCAAACCCAACATTTGACCAAAGACATGATTCGGAGTTGATGCATACAATGCCTAACTCGAGACGCCGAACACTCCCTAAGGTGTTCGGTCTTTATAATAATGGGCAGGACAATGCCCTAAGCCTCTAGTGTCCAGGTACGGGCATGGTCCTCTGACGCGGCCGATGCCAAAACGTCAGGCTCCGCTTTGGTTATAGGAAGAAACCAAGGGAGAATAACAACAAAAGACAGTAAAAAAGGTTTACGCAGGGTCTTAAATCTAAAAGAATCCTCGCAACGGGTCCCTACTGCACGTCTGCGCCTGTGTCTCCGTTGTGCCGTTATCCTGGACGGGTACGCATGTTGTTCATCTGTAAAAAGAGAGGAACGCTTAGTTTGAAAAGAATTCATGCGAAAAAGGTATGTGTGAAAGAAGAAATATAAATAAGTAAAGCGGGGTTTGAATGAACCCGCAGTTGTTTGTGCGCGCAGCCCCTTGTGAAGGGGTGTGCGGCTAGGGAGCCCCTAGCCTACTGAAGCCAGACTCGTCTATCCGAGTCCGGGGTCTTTAAGTGCCCCTTGCACTGAAATGATGCCACGTGGACTGGGCATCTTGAGTGTAAGAGACGCGTAATGCGGTATGGCGTTGAAACAGACAAAAGCCGTTCGTCCCAAGAGTGCCTGATATCCACTTTTAAATGGGACGATATGAAAAATTAGTTTTTCGCGCCGGAAGTTGTTCGGTCATCCGAACATAACTTCTAGTATTAGGGAGCCTGTGCACTTGGCGTAAGGGCCTGGTGCCACTCCTTTGAAGGAGGTGCGGCTGTGTCGAATTTTGGTAGGGTCTATCCCCATCTTGCGGATTGTGTTTGAATACAACAGGTTTAAGTCGCTGCCTCCGTCCATTAGGA
This sequence comes from Triticum dicoccoides, assembly GCF_002162155.2. Lineage (NCBI taxonomy): Eukaryota > Viridiplantae > Streptophyta > Magnoliopsida > Poales > Poaceae > Triticum > Triticum dicoccoides. The sequence continues at coordinate 713,740,076 of NC_041383.1, forward strand.
CTTTAGTAAATTGTAGTCCGTCGATTATGGGATTGAATATCAGGGCAGTCCGTCCCGCGTTTCGAACGCTTCTGGAATAGTCCAGGTGGTCGAAAGTGATTGGTTTTGATATCCAATCTCTATGGTCTGCAGGGTTGGACCGCGCGAGGCTCTTTTTAGAAAGTGCCGCACTATTTCTCCGTATTATCACATGAAGTGAATTTACTGCTTTGACCTCTTGTGGGAAAGTCTTTTGTTTTCCGGTGCTCTGCTGGTGGGGTTTATCGTCTTCACTTGACGCGTCGAGCCCCTTGTGTTCGGCGTTTAGTCGGCCGGACTGTTTAAAAACCCAACAATCTCTATGGGTGTGGTTTGCAGGCCTTCCGAGGGTACTGTGGATTTGACATATCCGACCCAAAATCTTGTTTAAGTTGGACAGCTCATCGCCGTCATCCTTAAGAGGCGGTGTTTTGTTGTTTGGCCGCGAGCTTTTGAATCCGGCGTTGACTGCCGTGCTCTTCGGGCTTTTATCTTTATTCCGACGCTGCTCTTTTCTGCGCCGTGATTTTCCGTTTCCATCTCTTATCTCAGATGTCTTGGATCGCTGGTGCTGCATCTTGCTAGCCAGCTATCCTCTCCCGCACAGAAGCGGGTCATGAGGCTTGTTAGCGCGGACATTGTCCTCGGTTTCTCTTGGCCGAGGTGTCTGGCAAGCCATTCGTCTCGGACATTGTGTTTAAAAGCTGCTAAGGCTTCGGCGTCCGGACAGTCGACTATTTGGTTCTTTTTGGTGAGAAACCTGTTCCAGAATTTGCGCGCTGACTCTCCGGGCTGTTGAGTTATATGACTTAGATCATCTGCATCCGGAGGGCGGACATAAGTCCCTTGAAAATTTGCTCTGAACGCGTCCTCGAGCTCTTCCCAACTTCCCACAGTGTTTTCTGGGAGGCTTTTAAGCCAATGACGGGCTGGCCCTTTGAGCTTGAGGGGTAGGTATTTTATGGCGTGGAGATCATCTCCTCTGGCCATGTGTATATGCAGTATGTAATCTTCGATCCAGACTCCAGGGTCTGTTGTTCCATCGTAGGCGTCTATGTTTATGGGTTTAAATCCTGCTGGGAATTCATGGTCCAGCACCTCATCAGTGAAACATAGTGGGTGTGCGGCGCCCCTGTATTTGGGTGTGCCATTATCTTCGGACACTTGACGTGCTGCCTTGTTTCCTGGGGCCTTCTTCTTTGGCCCTTAAATGGACCTGGCTGGGTCATCTGTCTTTCCAGGTTCATTGATTGGTTTATGTGCGGCGCCGCTTTCAGAATTTGGCCTATCATCTAGCCGTCTATCTGACTAGGCAGCCTCTTTATTTTTTGACTGTGGGAGCTCTATGGCCTCCTCGTCGAATTTTGGTAGCAGCTTGCGCTTCGGGTAGCTCTTTGATTGGTGGCCATTGCCGTATTTATCCGCGGTTTTGAGCACTTTGCTCCACCTCATTCTGAGTGTGTCTTCCGCTGTTTTGAGCTTCCGCTTTTCCTTCTTCAAGCTTATTGCAGTGTTGACGAGTCTTTTCCGAAGGTTTTTGCTCTCCAGCGGTGTGTCCGGCATGAGATCGTCCGGACTGTCGTTTGCGCCGGGCCTGGACTGATTATCTGACTCGTCATGTTCGGACGGTTACTTATCAGCGTGTTCGTCGTCCACTTGCATGCCCTACTGTATTGCGGGGTCCTTAGGAGCGTTGTTGTTGTCGAGGCGGGACTTAGGGCGGAGTCTGCGCCGCTGTTTTGGTTGTTTACTGGCGGGGTTGTTTTCCGTCGCGGCCCGTTGGTCCTCGTTATCGCTCTCTTTTGGGGTATCCACCATGTATATGTCATATGACGAGGTGGTCCTCCCGTCCCTATAGGCTCTGTTTCTTGTTCGTCTCCGGCAACGTTGTCTATACCGTCGATGTCTTCGGAGTCATAGTCTAGCATGTCGGTTAGATCGTCGACAGTGGCTACCAAGTGGGTGGTGGGTGGGCTCTGAATTTCTTCATCGTCCGTACCCCAACCGTCCTGGCCATAGTCCAGCCAGGACTCTCCCGATAACGAGAGATGCTTTAGCGAATTTAGGATGTCGCCAAAGGGCGAGTGTTGGAAGACGTCCGCGGCGGTGAATTCCATAACCGGCGCCCAATCCGAATTGATTGGTAGGGGCGTGGGAGGTTTGGAGTCCGGCAAGGAGTCCGACACCTCGGAATCATGATTTTCGCGAGGGACAAGATTAGTGTTCGGCTCCATCACCGTGGAAGTTGAAGCCCCCGAGGTGGTGTCCATCCACTGATCCTCGATCTGGGTGATAGGCTCCGGACTAAAGGTCGAAGCGGATTCATGTGCGGCCACCAAGGCACTGTTCGGCGGTAGAGCTAGATCATGCCCATCGTCACAGTGCGGCGCGCTTGGCTGTGGCTTGAGTCCGTCGAAGATCAAGTCTCCGCGGACATCGGCCGTGAAGTTTAGACTTCCGAATCTGACCTGATGGCCAGGGGCGTAACTTTCGATCTGCTCCAGATGGCCAAGCGAATTGGCCCGCAGTGCGAAGCCGCCGAACACGAAGATCTGTCCAGGGAGAAAAGTCTCATCATGGACAGCGTTGTTGGTTGAAGATGCCATCGGGCCTATGGGTGACGACACAGAGGAACTCTCAATGAAAGCACCAATGTCGGTGTCAAAACCGGCGGATCTCGGGTAGGGGGTCCCGAACTGTGCGTCTACGCGGATGGTAACAGGAGACGAGGGACACGATGTTTTACCCAGGTTCGGGCCCTCTCGATGGAGGTAAAACCCTACGTCCTGCTTGATTAATATTGATGATATGGGTAGTACAAGAGTGGATCTACCATGAGATCGAGGAGGCTAAACCCTAAAGCTAGCCTATGGTATGATTGTTGTAATGTATGTTGTCCTACGGACTAAAGCCCTCCGGTTTATATAGACACCGGAGGAGGCTAGGGTTACACAGAGTCGGTTACAATGGTAGGAGATCTACATATCCGTATTGCCAAGCTTGCCTTCCACGCCAAGGAAAGTCCCATCCGGACACGGGACGGAGTCTTCAATCTTGTATCTTCGTAGTCTTGGAGTCCGGCGGACGATGATAGTCCGGCTGTCCGGACACCCCCTAGTCCAGGACTCCCTTACCCGTTCTTGGCATGGGAGAATCCGGCGGATTAGCATGACTTGGACCACGTCAACGAGCCTGAGCTTATTGCTCACCAGCTTCTGGATACAGGCTCGGAGTCCCGTCAGCTCCTTCGGATTGCCCCATAGCAAGCCCTTCTCTTTCCAGGAGGTGAGCTACGTGGGGACGCCAGATCTAAACTTGTGGGCCGCCGCCCATGTGGGCTTGCGCGGCTCGGTGATGTAGAACCACCCCGATTGCCACCCCTTGACGGAGTCCACGAAGGCCCCTTCGAGCCAAAGGACGTTGGGCAACTTACCCAACATGGCGCCTCCGCATTCCGCTTGCGTGCCCTTCACAACCTTCAGCTTGACGTTGAAGGTCTTGAGCCACAGGCCGAAGTGGGGCTAGATGCAGAGGAAGGCCTCGCACACGACGATGAACGCCCAGATGTTGAGGATGAAATTCGGCGCCAGATCGTGGAAATCCAGGCCGTAGTAAAACATGAGCCCCCGGATGAATGGATGGAGTGGAAAGCCCAGTCCGCGGAGGAAGTGGGGAAGGAAGACGACCCTCTCATGGGGCCCAGGGGTAGGGATGAGCTGCTCCTCGTCGGGTAGCCGATGTGCGATATCGCCGGAAAGGTATCCGGCGCTGCGCAGCTGGTGATGTGCTCGTCCTTAACGGTGGAGGCCAACCATTTGCCTCCCGCTCCGGACATATTCGGAGAAGGTCGAGGCGAGATGCGCGAGCTTGGGCGTTGAAGCTTGAGCGCGCGGAGATGGATAAGCAAAGGAGGAAGAAGGCGTAGGTGAGAAGGTAAATCCTTATCCCTTATATATAGGCGGACGAAAAACTGTGCGTCCCCCACCGGCCTGGTAAAACTCGCTTATCTCCCAAGCGCCACCATCAATTGCGCGGTTGGCTTACCCACGTCCGTATTGATGAGAATGCCGGAATAAGGGGAACACGATCTCCGCTTCGACAAGACGTGCCCAGGAAACCGCTTCGCTAAACGTGCTAAGGTGGTATAGTAAAAAAACGATTCAAATAAAGGCTTGGTAGCGGTGTGATGTCACGCTGCATAATACGTCAGCAGATTGGACTGGTGTACACTTTATTCTCTCTACGGTGGAATGTGGAATTTATTTTGCAGAGCCGGACACTATCCTGGTGTTCATGATCTTCTCTGGATTATTCAAGGGAGGAACCCGCCTTGCAATGCCGAACATTATGCGCGCCGGACTTATCGTCATTGAAGCCTGGTTCAGGGGCTACTGAGGGAGTCCTGGACTAGGGGGTGTCCGGACAGCCGGACTATCATCGTCCGCCGGACTCCAAGACTACGAAGATACAAGATTGAAGACTCCGTCCCGTGTCCGGATGGGACTTTCCTTGGCGTGGAAGGCAAGCTTGGCAATACGGATATGTAGATCTCCTACCATTGTAACCGACTCTGTGTAACCCTAGCCTCCTCCGGTGTCTATATAAACCGGAGGGCTTTAGTCCGTAGGACAACATACATTACAACAATCATACCATAGGCTAGCTTTAGGGTTTAGCCTCCTTGATCTCGTGGTAGATCCACTCTTGTACTACCCATATCATCAATATTAATCAAGCAGGACGTAGGGTTTTACCTCCATCGAGAGGGCCCGAACCTGGGTAAAACATCGTGTCCCTCGTCTCCTGTTACCATCCGCCTAGACGCACAGTTCGGGACCCCCTACCCGAGATCCGCCGGTTTTGACACCGACAGTCGCTGTTCGAGAGGTCTCAAGTCCTTAAAGACTTTTTCCGCTTCGGGCGAGGAGTCGGCCTTGCCCAACTTAGGCATATATAGCGCCCCAAATTCGGCCTTCCGAATACTAGGGGCTTCGCCAAAATTTAAAATTGTAGACTTCTATGGCTAAGTGGGAGTGATAAAGCCTTACAGTCCGATTGCCTGGTTCGTTGTGCTGAACACCTCCCTCAAAGGACCCAAAATTGGGATAAAGACTGCTCAGGTTTATCCCGAACACCTCAGTACTAGTTACATGGGGGCAGAAGCCGATGACTGGCCAACTCTCAGATTTTATGAACGGCCGCACAGAAGGTAATATTTTAAATTCAAAAGCATTATATAGCCCAAATGAACTCGTTTCATACTACAGGATCGCATGAGTACATTCATTCAAATATTACCTCTTTAGCACATTCCTCTGCACAAGCCGGGAACCCTTCAAGACACTGTCATAATACATTTCGGCATGGCGATGCTCCTTGCCCTCCGGCGGCCCCTCCTTCACCAGCTTTATGGTGGCCAGCTTCGCCTAGTGCAACTTCGCCCAGGCAAAAGCCCTGCGTGCACCCTCGATGCAGACGGACCGTTTTATGACTTCAAGCCGTGGGTAGGCATTCACAAGGCGCCTCACCAGACCAAAGTAGTTGTCAGGCAGGGGATCGCCAGGCCACATCCGGACTATAAGACCCTTCATGGCCTGTTCGCACTACAAAAAAAGACACATCCGTGACATTTTGGGCCTAACGAATTTTTTTTCTGTCATACATATGACACTTCTATGACGATAATTGTGACAAAACCCGGTATCATCATAGATGTGGTGGGCTCCTACTTCTATGACAAAAAATCAAGACAGAAATGGGCTTTTCGTCCTGGGCGGGTCGGAGACGCAGCTGCATGACATTCTTTGGGTCGTCCATGATGGAAAAAACTGTGGTAGAAGCGAGGGGGAGGAAAATTTTGGGGAATTTCCGGTTACGATGGGACGTCGGGGGCCGAACGATGCGCGTTTCTCTCATACATGTACGCGCGTGTGTGCGAGGTGTTGGCTCTAATTGAACCCGAGCGAGGCGTTGGGCTCTAACTGAACCCGAGCGATTGCACTGCAGGCTACGCATTAATGAATCCGAGCGATCGATCGATGGCTGTTAACTGAACCCGATCGATCGATTCCTTCGCTACTGCTGCTCACTGAAGCCGATCGATTGGATGAACAGTGAGCGTTGCGGGAGGGTTTGGATGAATACTGAGCGGTGGCGTTGCCTCTGGATGAACAAGACCCCGTGGTGTGCTGGAGGGCTGGATGAACAGTAGACGGTGGAGGGGTGCCCATGGAGGGGTGGTTGAAGAGGACCCCGTGGTGTGGAGGGCTGGATCAACAGTAGACGGTGGAGGGGTGGTTGAACAGTAGCCGGTGGAGTAGCGCGCGGTGGAGGCTGGATGAACAGGTGCCCGTGGAGGCTGGAGGAGGTCGACTGTAGCCCGTGGAGGCTGGAGGAGGTCGACGGTGGAGATGAACAGTATCCCGTGGAGTCCCGTTTTGCAGTTCGCCACGCCCCTCCCGATGAACAGGACCCCCGTTTCGACCGTAGAAGGTCTGTTTCGTCCGTTTTGCGGTACGCCACACCCCTCCCG
>NC_041383.1:713746951-713781580 GCF_002162155.2 Triticum dicoccoides
TAGGAGGTCCGTTTCCTCTGTTTTGCGGTACACCACACCCCTCCCGACCAACAGGACCTTGTTCCGAACGTAGGAGGTCCATTTCCTCCATTTTGCGGTACACCAGGCCTCGCTTCCATCGCATGTTCCGTCCAAGCCCTCCCGATGAACATGACCATGCACTCCGTTCCGACCTAGCCGGTTGGCTCCCCATGAACACGACGACGATGCTGTTTCTCCGTTCCGACGCAACCATGTACGTATTGCGAGTAGGCGTTCGACACCCAGCCATGTACGTATGCGCGAGTAGGCATTCGAGACCCCTGCCCGCTGTACGTATGTGTACATGCTATGTGCGCGCCTCTACTACGACACGTGCACGCCTCTACATCGACCAGTATATATGTACGTACACGTTTGCGACCAGAATGACAATGCTACGTACGCTTCGACCAGGTGGGTCCCGACTGTCAGGCACTTCCTTGTGTGCGAAGATGTAGCTGGTGGGTCCCAGCAGTCAGGGGGCGAATCTTTTTTTGCCCGGACGCACTTCCTTTTATGCGAAGGTGTAGCTGGTGGGTCCCAGCAGTCAGGGGGGAAACGTATTTTTTTTCACGAAATACGGTGGCCTGTCCGGTGGGTCCCTGCTGTCAGGTGGAGGAATCATTATTTTCCGTGTAATAAGGAGGCACTTCCTTGCTGCGGTCGTGGACCCAGCTGTCAGCCTCTCCACGTACAGTCCACGTCCGATGGAAGTCATTCCTTGACCACGTTGACCACGCCGCACCAAGAGCACCAGGGTGGTGGACGACGGTGAGGCCTAGGAAGGGGACGACGCGGAGCCGGTGAAGACGCGACAGTGGATGGCCACGCGGAGAGGAGTATGAGGGTTCACTCGTTCGGCTACGGTGTGAGGCTGCAGTCGCCGCAGGGCCTGGCCAACGGTGGGAATAGTAGGGGGCGATGAGGCCTCCGCGGCAGCACAGCCGGCCACGGGAGGCGGGAGTAGGCGACACGACCGGTGCTACTTTGGGCGGCTGGATCAAGAAGAGCAGAGGTTGAAGAAGCACTACGGCCGTTGGATGGACATCGTACGGTCACTGGAGCTAGAATCGTTCATATTGACTAAGTTGACAAAGCCCTCCGTCCCCGTCAACTTAGTAGGCCCACAGGTCAGCCTCGCACCAAGGTGGGTCCCAGCTAGCAGGGGGAGTATTCATTTTTTTGTGCATAATAAGGAGGCACTTCCGGTGGGTCCAAGCTGACAGCGGGGGGAACGTTTTTTTCGCAAAATACGGTGGCCCGTCCGGTGTGTCCCAGCAGTCAGGGGGGAAACGTTTTTTGGCGAAATAAGGTGGCCCGTCCGGTGGGTCCCTGCTGTCAGGTGGAGGAATAATTATTTTGCGCGTAATAAGGAGGCACTTCCTTGCGTCTGTCGTGGACCCAGCTGTCAGCCTCTCCACATACAATACTCTTCCGATGGAAGTCGGTCATTGACTATGTTCACCACGCCGCACCGAGAGCACCAGGGCAGTGGACGACGGTGTGGCCTAGGAAGGGGATGACGCAGAGCCAGGGAAGACGCAGCAGTGGAAGCCCGCGCGGAGAGGAGTATGAGGGTTCACTGGTTCGGCTGCAGTGTGAGGCTGTCGTCGCCGCAGAATAACTGGGGCTGTGGGTGAGTGGAGGGATGGCCTGGCCAGCGGTGGGAGTAGTATGGGGGCGATGAGGCCTCCACGACAGCATAGCCGGCCATGGGAGGCAGGAGCAGGCGGCACGACCGGCGCTGCTTTGGGCGGCTGGACCAAGAAGACCAGAGGTTGAAGAAGCACTATAGCCGTTGGATGGACATCGTACGGTCACTGAAGCTAGAATCGTTTATATTGACTAAGCTGACAAAGCCCTTGGTACGCTCCAACATAGTAGGCCCATAGGTCAGCCTCCGAAATGGTGCGCCCCAGATGTCAGGGGGAGGAATCATTTTTTGGGCGGCCAAAGCTAAGAATATCCGAGATTGAAGAAGAAGCACGACATCTGTTGGATAGATATCCAACGGCCAATGCTGCTAGAACCGTGTGTTGACTATAATAAGTTGACAAAGCCTTGCATACGCGTTGAGGGAGTTCTGGACTAGGGGGTGTCCGGATAGCCGAACTATCATCTTTGGTCGGACTCCAAGACTATGAAGATACAAGATTGAAGACTTCGTCCCGTGTTCGAATGGGACTTTCCTTGGCGTGGAAGGCAAGCTTAGCGATACGGATATGTAGACCTCCTACCATTGTAACCGACTCTATGTAACCCTAGCCCTCTCCGGTGTCTATATAAACCGGAGGGTTTTAGTCCGTAGGACGAACAACAATCATACCATAGGCTAGCTTCTAGGGTTTAGCCTCCTTGATCTCGTGGTAGATCTACTCTTGTACTACCCATATCATCAATATCAATCAAGCAGGAGTAGGGTTTTACCTCCACCGAGAGGGCCCGAACCTGGGTAAAAACCTCGTGTCCCTTGTCTCCTGTTACCATCCGCCTAGACGCACAGTTCGGGACCCCCTACCCGAGATCCGCCGGTTTTGACACCGACATTGGTGCTTTCATTGAGAGTTCCTCTATGTCGTCACCTTTAGGCCCGATGGCTCCTTCGATCATCAACAACGACGCGGTCCAGGGTGAGACTTTCCTCCCCTGACAAATCTTCGTATTCGGCGGCTTTGCACTGCGGGCCAATTCACTTGGCCATCTGGAGCAGGTCCAAAGCTACGCCCCTGGCCATGAGGTCAGATTTGGAAGTTTGAACTATACGGCTGACGCCCGCGAAGACTTGATCTTCGACGGGTTCGAGCCACAGCTAAGCGCGCCGCATTGTCACGATGGGCATGATCTAGCTCTGCCGCCGGACAGTGCCTTGGAGGACGCACAAGTGTCCGCTTCGACCCTTAGCTTGGAGCCGACTGCGCCGATCGAGGACGGGTGGCTGGACACCGCCTGGGGGGCTGTCACCTCTACGGCGATAGAGCCGAATACCAATCCTGTCCTTCGTGAAGCTCGTGACTCCAAGGTGCCGAACTCCGAACCTTCCGCGCCCCTGCCAATCAAATCTGATTGGGCGCCGATCATGGAGTTCACCGCTGCGGACATGTTTCAGCACTCGCCCTTTGGCGACATCTTGAATTCATTAAAGTCTCTCTCTTTATCAGGAGAGCCCTGGCCGTATTATGGTCAGGAAGGTTGGGATGCGGACGACGAAGAAATTCAAAGCCCACCCACCACCCATTTCGTAGCCACTGTCGATGACTTAACCGACATGCTAGACTTCGACTCCGAAGACATCGACGGTATGGACAACGATGCAGGAGACGACCAAGACCCAGCGCCTACAGGGCACTGGAAGGCCACCTCATCATACGACATATACATGGTGGACATCCCAAAGGATGGGAATGGCGATGGAACAACGAAGGACGACCCCTCCAAGAAATAGCCTAAGCGCCAGCGTCAGCGGCGCTGCTCTAAATCCCGCCATAGCAAAAACGGTGATTCCGGCACGGGAGACAATAACACCCCAGACAGTGCCGAAGACAACCCCCTCCAGCAGGATTCAGCGTAGGAGGATGGATAAGCCAACCCTCATGAGAGAGTGGCAGATTGAGAGGTAGAGGACGATAATTATATGCCTCCCTCCGAAGACGAGGCAAGCCTTGACGACGACGAATTTGTCATGCCTGAGGATCCCGTCGAACAAGAGCGTTTCAAACGTAGGCTTATGGCCACGGCAAGCAGCCTCAAGAAAAAGCAGCAACAACTTAGAGCTGACCAAGACTTGCTAGCCGACAGATGGACTGAAGTCCTTGCGGCCGAAGAGTATGAACTCGAATGCCCCTCCAAAAGCTACCCAAAACGCAAGCTGCTACCCCGATTAGAGGAGGAAGCACCTAAACCTACATCACCAGCGAACAATACGGCCGACCGGCCATCTCGTGGCCGCGACAGAGAGGCCTCTAGGCCCTCCACTAAAGCCACACCCCAGCGTCGCTCGAAAAGTACAAAGCCACGGGGGAATGCGCTAGACCTGGGAGACATATTGGAGGACAAGGCAAGACAAACAAGATCGATCTACGGATTGCGTGGGCGCCCCACGATACGTGATGACAACCGTCACCCCGGATACAGCAATTCCGGCCGGGCTGAACAAAGTGGACAAAGCTCGTTTGAGCTGCGTCATGATATAGCCCAATACAGAGGCGCCACACACCCACTATGCTTCACAGACGAAGTAATGGATCATCAAATCCCCGAGGGTTTCAAACCCGTAAACATTGAATCATACGACGGCACAACAGATCCTGCGGTTTGGATCGAGGACTATCTCCTTCATATCCACATGGCCCGCGGTGATGATCTACACGCCATCAAATACCTCCCACTCAAGCTTAAAGGACCAGCTCGGCATTGGCTCAACAGCTTGCCAGCAGAATCAATTGGGTGTTGGGAAAACCTGGAAGCCGCATTCCTTGATAACTTCCAGGGCACATATGTGCGACCACCAGACGCCGATGACCTAAGCCACATAATTCAACAGCCAGACGAATCAGCCAAACAATTCTAGACACGATTCTTAACCAAGAAAAATCAAATCATCGACTGTCCGGATGCAAGGCCCTTGCAGCCTTCAAACATAACATCCGCGACGAGTGGCTTGCCCGGCACCTAGGACAGGAAAAGCCGAAATTCATGGCAGCCCTCACATCACTCATGACCCGCTTCTGCGCGGGAGAGGACAACTGGCTAGCTCGCAGTAACAACCTGACCAAAAACCCTGGTAGTTCGGATACCAAGGACAGCAACGGCAGGTCGCGTTGCAATAAGCACAAGCGCCGCATTAACGGCGATAATACTGAAGATACGGCAGTCAATGCCGGATTCAGAGGCTCTAAACCCGGTCAGTGGAAAAAGCCATTCAAAAGAAATACTCCGGGCCCGTCCAATTTGGACCGAATACTCGATCGCTCGTGCCAGATACACGGCACCCCCGAAAAGCCAGCCAATCACACCAACAGGGATTGTTGGGTGTTCAAGCAGGCAGGCAAGTTAATTGCTGAAAACAATGACAAGGGGCTGCATAGCAATGACGAGGAGGAGACCCGGCCGCCGAACAATAGAGGACAAAAGGGTTTCCCCCCACAAGTGCGGACGGTGAACATGATATACGCAACCCACATACCCAAAAGGGAGCGGAAGCGCGCACTCAGGGGACGTATACGCGATGGAGCCAGTCGCCCCAAAGTTCAATCCGTGGTCCTCATGCGTGATCACTTTTGATCGAAGGGACCACCCCACTAGCATCCGCCATGGCGGATTCGCCGCATTGGTTCTCGACCCAATCGTCGACGGATTTCACCTCACTAGAGTCCTGATGGATGGCGGCAGCAGCATGAACCTCCTTTATCAGGATACAGTGCACAGGATGGGCATAGACCCCTGAAGGATTAAACCAACAAAAACAACCTTTAAAGGCATCATACCAGGTGTAGAGGCCAACTGTACAGGCTTAGTTACACTTGAAGTGGTCTTCGGATCCCCGGATAACTTCCAAAGCGAGGAGTTAATCTTCGACATAGTCCCGTTCCGCAGCGGCTAACATGCACTGCTCGAACGAACCGCATTTGCAAAGTTCAATGCGGTGCCGCACTACGCATACCTCAAGCTCAAGATGCCAGGCCCTTGAGGAGTCATTACGGTCAACGGAAACACCGAACGCTCTCTCCGAACGGAGGAGCATACAGCAGCTCTCGCGGCGGAAGTACAAAGTAGCCTCTTAAGGCAATTCTCGAGTCCGGCTGTTAAGCGGCCGGACACCGTCAAGCGCGCTCGGAGCAACCTACAACAAGTCCACCTGGCACGTTCCGAGCACGGGTAGCAATGCGGCCACAACCCCAGCCCTCGCAAAACCGCAAGACCAGTACTACGCATACATAACTACGCTCTGGAGATACCATGGGCATAGGGGTAGGGGCACGACCACGGCATGCCCGGAGAGCGGCTCAACCGCACCAGGGGCTCCCAATTGTGTCATTCTTTTTTTCTTATTCATAGGATTCCGTTTTCCAGAAGCCCTGTCCGATAGTAGACTTGCCGAACTCACGATGCAACAGCCTGGGAAGCAGAAAAGCTACGTCAAGTATCCAGGTGGTCTCTATTATGAGCATTATACATGTTTTGCATACCATCCCGCAGCCTACCCCTGGAGGGGGACATGTTAAATAGTCCCATCCCTTGCTTATCGCACTATTTGTATCGTTCTGCATTCATTGCAACATTTTTTGAATAATCAATGCATCTTTTTTTGCCTTTTATTGCATTCCTTTTTATCTATATATGTTCACTTATGCCATGTTGCACCCATACGCTTTGGTACGGCCAAATACACCAGGGGCTTAAGTTCCACAAAATATGGTGTAATAAGTCCGAACACTTTCACAAGTGCGGCACCCCGAACTTATAGCACTATATGCATCGGCTCCGAATCTTGTCTTGGGTCAATAGTTGGGTTTGCCCGGCTCCCATGTTTTGGTACCTTACGTTCTGTTATATCGGCTAAGGTACCGCTGGGAGAACCACTGCGATTGTGCCCCAGTTAAGCTAGGTTGAGCACCTCAGTGGAGAAAGCTAAAACTGACCGTCATGATAGGGCGAGAGCCGGTCGCTGTTCGAGAGGTTTTTTCGAGTCCCTAAAGACTTATGCCGCTTAGAGCGAGGAGCCCGCTTTGTCCGGCCCAGGCGTGGATAGCGCCCCGAATTTGGTCTTCTAAACACTAGGGGCTTCGCCGAAATTTAAATTTATAGAATTCTATGGCTAAGTGGGAGTGTTCAAGAATTATAAGTCCGGTTGCCTCGTTCGTTGTGTTGAGCGCCTCCCTCGAAGGACCCAAGAATGGGAACAAGAGCGCTCAAGTTTATCCTGAACACCCCAGCACTCATGGCATGGGGGCTGAAGCCAACGACTTGCCATCTCTCAGATTTGATAATCGTCCGCACAGAAGGTAATATTTTAAATTAACAAGCATTGCTTAGTGCATATGAACAAAGTTTTCAGCTCACAGGAAAACAAAATGCGAGTCTACTAAAAAATTACATCTTTGGAGCATTCACCCGCTATAAGGCGGGCATATTTCAGGACACCCTTATAGTACATCTCGGGCGTGCGATACTCATTGCCCGGCGGTGGCGCGTCCGTCACAAGCTTCTCGGCATCCATCTTGCCCCAGTGCACTTTAGCGCGGGCAAGGGCCCGACGGGCACCTTCAATGCAGACAGAGTGCTTGATGACTTCAATCCATGGACAGGCATCCACCAGCCGCCGCACCAGACCGAAGTAGCTCCCAGGCATGGCTTCTTTAGGCCACAGCCGAACTATGAGGCCTTTCATGGCCTGTTCGGCCACCTTGTGGAGCTCGACCAGCTGCTTCAGCTGGTCGCTCAGGGGCACCGGATGTCCGGCCTCAGCATACTGAGACCAGAATACCTTCTCCATCGAGCTCCCCTCCTCGGCTCGGTAGAACGCGGCAGCATCGCACACACTACAGGGCAGATCTACGAACGCTCCTAGAGAGCTCCGAATTCGGGTAAGTAACAGATAATTCACTTTTACATGCTTGCTTTGGATGAAGAATGCCTTACCCGCCGCTATCTTTTTTACTGCCTCAATTTCCTGGAGGGCTTTTTGGGCTTCGGCCTTAGCGGCTTTGGCACTTTCAAGAGCCGAGGCAAGCTCAGACTCTCGAGTCTTCGAGTCACGCTCCAAACTCTCGTGTCTTTCCACGAGAGCCTGGAGATCTTGCCGCACCTCCGCCACCCGCGCCTCCTGCTTCTCTCGCTCGGCACGCTCTGCGGCCGCACCTTTTTCGGCCCTGGACACCTCCTCCTTCAGGGTCGCCACCTCGTTCGTGGCCCCTGTAATACTCACGTTATTCCTGTCATTTTTTGCAACCAAATCCTTTCCTATAAGGTATTACTTTAATAAGGTATTACTTACGTTCCTTGTCCTCGAGCTGCTTCTTGGCACGGCCAAGCTCGTTCTCGGACCGCTCGAGGCTCTGCTTTAACGCATTGACCTCCGCAGTCAGTGCGGCAGAGGTCAGCAGCGCAGCCTGCATTCCCATATTGACATACTTATGTTAGACTCCTGCGTATATCTTTTTAGATCCTTAGTTCGGCTTTTCTTTCCGAACACCAAACTGAGCATCAGGGGCTACTATCTATGCGGTACTATTCTTACATATTTTAAAAACTTACCTCAAAGCCTGTTAGAAGGCTGGCACAGGCTTCAGTCAGCCTGCTCTTGGCGGACTGAACTTTCTGGATCACCGCACTCATAACAGTGCGGTGCTCCTCGTTGATGCAAGCGCCGTTGAGCGCCTCCAGCAAATTATCCGGTGCCTCTGGTTGGACCGAGGTCACCGGCGTCGCAGTCTCGCCCTTCTTACGAAGGGGCTGCCCACCGGACTCCGGAACCACTAAAGGTTCGGTACGGAGTCCGGCCCAGGGCCAAACTCAGAACCCTTTGGGGGTTGACCCCCCTCGTGCCCAAAGTCCGGGAGGTTGCCCTGCGGCACCTCCGGTTCCTCCTCCTCCTGGCTGGGCCCCTTCTGGGACCCCACCTCGGCGTCATCTGCGTCACGGGGGGAGGAGGCTGTCGGAAGCGAAGTACTATTCACATCCGATGAAACCAGGGAGCCGCTCGACGAAGCGGGGAGATCATCCTTGGGCGGGCTACATGGTTGTATTCAGAGTTAGAAGACACTATGCGACGAAAGAAAAATCATGAGTTATTCTGGAATCCGGACACTTACGATCTCGCCAGGGGCTTGGCCCTCGAAGGCCACTCCTCTTCGCCGTCGTCGGCGTTGGTGGAACAGTCCGGAGGAAGGGTCCTTCCCTTCTTGGACCCTTCGGCCTCCTCCGTTGGGGAAGCCTTCCTTTTCTTCTCTCCCCCCGCTGGGGGAGAGGCCTCTTTTTTCTCCTCCTCGTCTTCGCAGGAGGAGTCCGCCTCTGAGTCATCGGACGATGAGTCCGATAACACCTGGCGCTAGGAACTCCTCCGAGTTCCCGTGGCCTTCTTCATGGCCTTCTTCTCCGACACCACGTAAGGCGCCGAAACCAGCAGCCCTGTTAATCGAGCGTCCGCTGGGCCTTCTGGTAAGGGAGCCGGACAGTTAACCTGCCCGGACTTCTTCTGCCAGGCCTGTCAAAGGTAAGGGAGTTTAGATCCCACATAGAGTCAAACTATGAAAAACAAGTGTCCCGTAAAGGGTAAAATAGCTTACCTCGTTGGCTTGACGCCGCGAGCTGAATTCGCGATCTTCGGTAGCGGATGCGGGAGCCTCGGCGCCCTTGAATAGCACCCTCCAGGTGTCTTCGTACATAGTGTCGAAGAGCCTGCTCAAGGTCTGGTGCTGTGCCGGATCAAACTCCCACAATTTGAAAGCCCGTTGTTGGCACGGGAGGATCCGGCGGATGAGCATGACCTGGACTGCGTTGACAAGCTTGATCTTCTCATTCACAAGGTTTTGGACGCAGGTTTGGAGTCCGGTCAGCTCTTCCGAATCACCCCATGTCAAGCCCTTCTCTTTCCAGGAGGTGAGCCGTGTGGGGATGCCAGATCTGAATTCGGGGGCCGCTGCCCATTCAGGGTCACGCGGCTCTGTGATGTAGAACCACCCTGATTGCCACCCCTTTATGGTCTCCACATAGGAGCCTTCGAGCCAGGTGACATTAGGCATTTTGCCTACCATGGCGCCTCCGCACTCCGCTTGCTGGCCGACCACCACCTTTGGTTTAACATTGAAGGTCTTCAGCCACAAGCCGAAGTAGGGCCTAATGCGGAGGAAGGCCTCGCACACGATGATAAACGCCGAGATGTTGAGGATGAAATTTGGGGCCAGATCGTGAAAGTCCAGCCCGTAGTAGAACATGAGCCCGCGGACAAACAGGTGGAGGGGAAATCCCAGTCCGCGGACAAAGTGGGTAAGGAAAACCACCCTCTCATGGGGTTCGGGCGTAGGGATGATCTACCTCGCATCTGGCAGCCGGTGTGCGATGTCCGTGGCCAGATATTCGGCTCCCCGTAGCTTTGTGATGTTCTCCTCCCTGATGGAGGAGACCATCCACTTGCCTCTCGCTCGGGACATGCTTGGAGTGGTTTGAGGGGGAACACACGAACTTGGGTGCTGGAGCTCGAGTGCGCAAGAATGGATGAGCAAGGAGGAAGAAGGCGTGGGCAAAAAGAGGAATCGTTGCCCCTTTATAGGGGCGGAGGAAACTATACGCCTCCCTGCCTGCCTAGTAAAACTCCCTTATTCCCCAAGCGCCATAATTGATGGCGCGGTTGGGTTACCCACATCTGTATTGATGAGAATCTCGTGATACGGGGACACGATCTCTGCTTCGACAAGACGTGCCAAGAAAACCGCCTCGCAATACGTGCAGTAGCTAGTTGAGAAAAACAGTTCGAATAGTGACCGGGCCTTGGTAAGATGTCATGCTGCCAAATGTGTCAGCAGATTAGATTTGTGGAAATATTATTCTCTCTATGGTGATATGTGGAACTTGTTTTGCAGAGCCGGACACTATCCTTGTGTTCAAGATCATCTATGGAGTATTCGGAGGAAGAACCCATCTTGCAAGGCCGAAGACAATCTGCGTGCCAGACTCATCGTCATTGAAGCCTGGTTCAGGGGCTACTAAGGGAGTCCTAGATTAGGGGGTCCTCGGACAGCCGGACTATATCCTTTGGCCGGAGTGTTGGACTATGAAGATACAAGATTGAAGACTTCGTCCCATGTCCGCATGGGACTCTCCTTGGCGTGGAAGGCAAGCTTGGCAATACGGGTATGTAGATCTCCTCCCTTGTAACCTACTCTGTGTAACCCTAGCCCCCTCCGGTGTCTATATAAACCGGAGGGTTTAGTCCGTAGGACAAAAAAACAATCATACCATAGGCTAGATTCTAGTATTTAGCCTCTACGTTCTCGTGGTAGATCAACTCTTGTAATACTCATATCATCAAGATCAATCAAGCAGGAAGTAGGGTATTACCTCCATCGAGAGGGCCCGAACCTGGGTAAACATCGTGTCCCCCGCCTCCTATTACCATACGCCTTAGATGCACAGTTCGGGACCCCCTACCCGAGATCCGCCGGTTTTGACACCGACACTCGTTACACCACAATGGTGAATAAATGGTGGCGTCAGCTCATTACTTCATTTTTTCTGTTTCCTCACCACAGTATCCATTACTCATTGCACACGTACACTATGGTATGTACTAATATGCCAGGGGCTTCATTACACCACGCATCACAGCAATAAAAGTCCGAACACTTTTACAGTATAGTTCGGCACCCCGAACTTATAGCATTATATGCATCGGCTCCGAATCATGTCTTTGGTCAATATTTGGGTTGCCCGGCTCCTGTGCTTACTACCTTACGTTCCGCTATATTGGCTAGGGTAGTAAAGGGAGAACTACTGTGATTGTGTCCCGGTTCTTCCGGACGAGCACCTCAGTAGAGAAAGCCGAAAACTGACTGTCATGATGCGGCGAGAGCCGGTCAGCTGTTCGCGAGGTTCCAAATCGTTGGAGATTTTTTCCGCTTTTCGCGAGGAATCAGTTCTTCCGATTAGGCGTGTATAACGCCCCTAATTCGGCCTTCCGAACACTAGGGGCTTCAACAACTTTATTAATTGTCAAACTCCTATGGCTAAGTGAGGGCGGTAAAGGCCGCATAGTCTGTTTGCCTTGTTCGTTGCGCTAAACACCTCCTTTAAGGACTAGAATGTGGAGTAAAGAGTGTTTATATTTATCCCGAACACCCCCGTACTATCTATGTGGGGGCAGAAGCCGACGACTGGTCATCCCTCAGATTTAATAAACGGACGCACAGGAGGTAAAATTTAAAATCATAAACATTATACTACATAACATCTTTGTTCCATATTACAGGGCAAGATAATACACATGTTCTTATGGGAATATAATATCCTTCGAACATTGCTCCGCCATAAGGCGGGACCCCTCCAGGACACCACCAAAATTGTGCTCGGGTCGACGATGCTCCTTGCCCTCCGGCGGTCCCTCGGTCATCAGCTTCTTGGCATCCAGCTTCGCCCAATGCGTCTTGACGCGGGCAAAGGCCATACGTGCACCTTCAATACAGACCGACCACTTCATGGCTTTGAGCCGCAGACAGGCACTCGCTGCACAAGTCCGAAGTAGCTGCTAGGTATAGGATCGGCAGGCCACAGCCGGACTATAAAGTCCTTCATGGCTAACTCTGCCAACCTGTGCAGCTCGACCAACTGCTTTAGTTGGTCGCTGAAGGGCACCAGATGTTCGGATCCCAGATATTGGGACCAGAATAGCTTCTCCATAGACATCCATTCTTGGGCTCTATAATGCTCGTCCGCATCCGATACACTGTGTGGAAGACCTGTAAATGCCCTTGGAAAACCAAAATTCAGGATAAGTACAAGGGACGTTGCTTCTACACGCTTGCTCTACATGGTGAAGAACTTACCCACCGCAATCTTCTTCGCCATCTCGATTTCTTGGAGGGTGCTCTGGGCTTCGGCTCGCACATCCTGAGTGCTCTGGTGAGCCTTCACCAATTCAGACTCTTGCGCCTTACAATCGCGCTCCAGGGACTCAAACCTCTCTATCACGCCCGGGAGTTGTTGCTACGCCTCGCCAACCCGGGCCTCGTGCTTCTCGCGTGAAGCACGTTCCTTGGCCGCCTTGTCCTCGGCCTCGGCTAGCGCCGTCTTAAGGATTGCCACCTCGGTTGTGGCCCCTAATACAGTTTAAGACACTTTAATCCAGTCGGACTATTCATTTTTTATATTCCCACAGTATATTGCATACCTTGGCTATCCTCCAGCTACTTCTTCACGAGGCCGAGCTCCTCCTCGGCCCACTCCAGCTTCTGCTTCAGTCCGTAGACCTCCGCAGCATGAGCAGTGGCAGCCCGCAGCAATACCTTCCTATTCACATAGACAACTCATGTCAGACTCCTGCGATATTTATTCTTGATCCTCTGTTTGGCTTTTCTTCCCGAACACCAAACAGAACATCAGGGGCTATTGTCTATACTCTGATATTTTTCCCACAATTACATAACTTACCTCAAAGCCTGTTAGAAGGCTAGTGCAGGCTTCAGTCAGTCCTCTTTTGACGAACTGAACCTTCTCTATCACCGCGTCCATAAGGACACGATGTTCATCCACAATAGAGGTGCCTCGTAGCGCCTCTAGCAGATTATCCGGTGCCTCTGGTTGGATAGAGGTCACCGGTGGAACAGGCACATTCCCTCCTTGTGGAGAGTGCCGTTCACTGGACCCCGGAGCCATGTGGATCTCCGGAAGGGTATCCGGCTGAGGCCCGAACGGAACTCGGGCCCCATCACCAGTCCCCACAGGAATTTTTTCTCCTATGTGTCCGGCGACTGAAGAATCGTCCTGGGGCGCCACCCCAATGATCTCCGGAAGCTCCCCCCAGTTGGCAAAGGTCTTCTGCGACACCACCTCATCATCACCCTTGGGAGAGATGGAATGAGCAGGTGGCGGAGACATGCTAGCCTTATCCTTCGAGTCTAGCGATTCCTCTGAAGAGGATAGCGAGGAACCATCACGCGCCAGACTGTAATAACATGGTTTAAGGTATATCAATTTCACATACCAGAAAGACCAGACATTTTCAGATTCTGGTACTTACGAGGTGGCCTGAGGCTTGGTCCGATGAGGTTGCTCCGGACTACTATCAACATCCCACACGGAGTTATCCACGAGGGAGCCTCTAGCCCTCTTGGGCGTTTTTGCCCCCGGACTTATGGGGGGCGCTCTCTTCCTCTTCCCCACTTCGGGTGAGGAGTCGTTTTATTCTTCCTCTTCGTCGTCAGACGGAGAGGAAGCCTCGCTTCTGGACGTCTCGTCCGGAGTGCTTCTCCGGCGAAGGCTCTTCTTGGCCCCTTGGGCCGCCTTCTTAACCGTCTTCTCCGGCACCTCATAAGGTGTAGGGAACAACATTTTCTCCAGTAATGGAAATTCTTGGTCCTCAGGCAGCAGAGCCGGGGAGTTAATCTCCTCGGCCAACTTAATCCAGGCCTGAAAATAGGGGAAGGAAGCTTAAATTTCCTCTCAAAATATGTTAGTAGGGGGTAGTCCTTGAAAACATTAAAGGAACTGACCGGGTTGGGCTGGTGCTTTAAGCTAAGCCCGCGGTCTTCGGTCGTATACTACAAAAAAAATACACTTCCGTGATGATGCGTGTTTGTCACAGTAGGTCGCATTTTTTGTCATGCATGTACATCCATGACAAATTTATGACAGAATCAAGATAGTCATACCTGTGCTGTCGTAGAAGTGTTCCATGACATTACTAAAATTATCATCACGGAAGTGTCCACTTCCATGACGATAAATCGCGTGTCACAGAAGTGCGTTCGTCAAGGGTGACCGACACGTGGCATCCACCGTAACGGAATGCCGTTAAGCTATCGGGTCGGGTTTTGGATCCGATAACCCGTTAATAGCCCCGACCAATGGGGATTTTCCACGTGTAAAATCATCATTGGCTGGAGGAAACACGTGTCGGCTCATCGTTGGGACAGATGTCATCCACTCATTGGACAAAAGGCGCCTATGATACGTCGACATGTGGCACGGCCAATCAAGTTTAAATGGGCCGGCACAACTAAAGGCCCACAAGATCTTGCGGCCCATAATGGGCCGGCCCAGTTAAAGGCCCACGAGATTTTGCGGACTATAATGGGCTGGCCCAGCTGAAGGCCCACAAGATTTCGCGGGCCATAATAGGCCGGCCCAGGTAAAGGCCCACAAGCTTTTTGTGTGCCATAATGGGCCGGCCCTGGTAAAGGCCCACAAAATTCCTGCGGATCATAATGGGCCGGCCCAGCTAAAGGCCCACGAGATTTCGCCGACATTGATGGGCCGGCCCAGCTATAGGCCCACAAGATTTTGAGCACCCTAGTAGGCCGGCCCATTAACTGGGTGCCATGTTTTGGGCCAAATGCCGGCCCATAATTGATCTGGTCCATTAATGGCCTGCCACGTTCCGGGCCTAATAATGGCCCATATAAGATTCGGCCCGTTAAAAGCCTCCCACTTTCTGGGCCAAATCACGGCTCCGATCAAGTCCGGCCCTTTAAGAGGCTTTGGGCTCAATTATGGCCCATATCAGATTCGGCCCGTTGACTGGATGCTATGCTTTTGGGCCCACTTGCTAAAGGCCCAATTAGTAATTCGGCCTGATATTACTTTCGGCCTGTTAAGGGCCCATTTAACATTTTGGACCTATTTTAATTTCGGCATGTTAAAAGCCCGTCATATAGTTGGGCCTAACTAAGGCCCGGTTTGCCTCCGGCCTGCTCGCAGCCGATATCTGATTGGGCCTGAGGATGTGCCTAAGGACCGAGACAACTTTGGCATGTTAAAAGCCCGTGAATTGATTCGCACAATCATGGGCCGGGGTCCATTTCGGGCTGCCGCCGGCCCGTGAGCTATTCGGCACGTTTCAGGCCCAGCCTACTTCTCAGCCTCCTAAAAGCCCATTGAGTTTTCTTGCGAAAAGAGGGCCTATTAAAGGCCCGAATCTACTAGTGGGCCAGTTTGATGGGGCCCATGATGCGAATCATACATCATGATTGCATGATGGCCTGATTATGTACCGTAATTTTACGGTTTGGCCGGTTTACTGCGAAGACAGGATATATATACAGTAAAATAACTGCAGCATCGTGAATAAGAAAAAACCTAGACTATACAATAAAGAAATTACGGCATATTACATCCACTGGGCATCAAAGTTTGCCACTATGATAATAAAGCACAAGCAGACAGGAGATTACATACACTGGGCATCAAAGATCACCACCAGTGCAAATAAACACGCCAACAAAATAATATACAAAAACGACAGCACTTCAATAGAGTTCAAGAAAGGTTAGCCCTGCTGGGGAGCTGCAGCGCAAGTAGCGGAGCAAGATGATGAAACTGCGCTTGTTCAACACTTATATCTTCCTCACTCTGAAAGATAAACAAGCAGATAGATGACAGGTTTTGGACATAAAAGTATCAGTGCTGACAATTCATCACATTTCTTACTGACGAACAAGGTGACACAGTTTAAAATTGCATTAACACAATATGGTATTGTGCAGGTAAAGACATGGTAGGAAATGACATTGTGAAGGAGTTGGCAGGTTCACGACACCACTGGATTACAGATCAAGAACTCATAAGTTGTCGGCGTTCTGGAAACGGGGGTACCCAGACTTGCCTACCTGCGGCCTGCGGCGTGGCTCAAGGAGTGGCCCGGTATGGCCCATCTTCATCAACACATGCTCAAGACCATCGCGAGGGGCCGAGCCTCGTGGGGCGGATGACATGAGGCTTCCTTAGGCACATCCTCGTCAGGTTGGCTCGCGAGGAGGCGGAGAGATCAAGGCGGGGTACCTCGCGAGGTGCCCATGACGCAAGCCATGACGATCGAGGCCAGGCGGGTGCCGGCCTGCGCAAAGTCCTTGTTTCCTCTTTGGTGCAAAGGGGGCAAGCGCAGGCAAGGGTATCAAGCAAAGACAACCATTTCGGTGCAACAAGACCAAGACCAGCAGGACGACAGGATGGAGGTCATTGTAGAGCCCAAGCCGGCGTCATCGTAAGGGTCTTTGGCAGGCGAGGACCAACTTTAGTCAGGATAAGTGTACTAGATGTTCCCCTTCAAAATGGCCAACTGTCGGCGCCCTTCCCGCTCAATATTTGGGAAGAGGCCTAGCGCCTCCGCCTATAAATAGGACTAGCCACCCACAGGGTAGAGGCATGGAAAGAACAAGGATAGAGAGAGAGAAGCGACTGAACTCCCCCTAGCAGTTCATCGCACCAGCCAAGAACAGACTCTGACGAGGCTGTTCTTCCTTGTACTATCCATCATCAGCCTCAGGGGCAATCCACACACCACACACTGGAGTAGGGTGTTACACCACAATGGTGGCCCGAACCAGTATAAACCTTGTGTCCTGTGTGTTGTTCTTCGTGTAGTTTTAGATCCTTGCGAGGCGATGAGACACGGGTAGGCGGTAGGTGACATCTCCGCGCGCACCCCAGAGTTCGAACCTTGAGGGTCTGCCGGAACCCTGAATCCGACATTTGGCGTGCCAGGCAGGGGGTGCGCCGGAGCTTTCCCTTCCACCAACCCGCGCTCCACCAACACCGCGATTCACCCTCATGATGGGCAATGCGCCGCCCGCTCCGGTCGCCGGCGCCAGCATGGGGCCCAGGGGGCTCTGAGCCTTGGCCCCTGCCTTGCGACGTGTGCAATGGCCGAACAAGTTCAAGCCGGAGATGCCACCACGCTACAATAGGACGGCTGATCCGCTGGCTTTCCTGCTGGCATACGAGGAGGCCATCCTCAAGGCCGGGGGCGACGACAGGGTCATGGCTGCTCCACCTGCCGACGGCTTCCGTGGCCTCCTGGGGGGAGCTGCGCGTCTTTTCCTCGCCCAGTACACTGCACCGGCGCACCCAGTCATCGCAGCTCTCCTAGGCGGCTCGCAGGCACCACCTTCAGGCCGCCACGTCAAGTCATTCGTCCTCCAGATCAGCGCCGCTTCCGCGCCGCGTGGGGCGCCTACGGGCTGGGCGGCGCCTAAAGACGATCTGGCCTTCAGCTCGAACGATCACCCCTCCAACTCGGCCTGCTCGGGCATGCTCCCAATCCTATGCACCCCCACCATCTGTGAGGTGCCCGTCACCAGGACCCTCATCGACGTTGGTGTTGGCCTCAGCGTGCTCTCAGTGGAGGCCTTTAGCCTTCTGCACGTACCGCTGGAGCGGCTGCAGCCTAGCAAGCCCTTCTTGGGCGTCGGAGGCGGCTCCACCGGCTCCCTGGGGAAGATCCGCCTTCCGGTGACCTTCGGCACCTACGACAACTTGCGCATGGAGCTAATCGACTTCGACATCGCCCCCATTGGCCTCCCATACAACGCCATCCTTGGCTACCCGGCACTAGCCCGGTTCATGGCCGCAACTCACCCAGCGTACAACCTCATGAAGATGCCCGGGAGTAGCGGCGTCCTCACCGTGTCATGAGACACCGCGGATGCGTTGCAAGTGCTTATGCTCGCCTTCAAGGCAGCGGCGGTGGCGCAGCCCGCCGACTCAGATGCCCCTGAACCCAAGGGGGCCGCACCGGCCAAGAAGAAGCAGCTATTCACTCAGGACAAGGCGGAAACCAAGCAGGTACTGGTCGACGAAGACGGATCTACCAGCGCCACCTTCACCATAGGCGCCAACCTCGAGCCCGAACAGGAGGAAGCCTTGGTGAAGTTCCTATGCGCGAACAAGAAGGTATTCGCGTGGGAACCTGATCAGCTGGCAGGGGTCCCGAGGGGCGTAATTGAGCATCACCTCAACGTGTGCCACAACGTGCGCCCCGTGAAGCAGAAGGCGAGGCGGCAGTCCACTGAGAAGCAAGCTTTCATCGTCCAAGAGACCCACAAGTTGGAGGCGGCGGGGTCATTCGCGAGGTCCGTTACCCAGATTGGTTGGCTAACCCGATTGTCGGGCCGAAGAAGGGGGGAAAGGAACACATGTGTGCTGACTTCACCAACCTCAAAAAGGCCTGCCCCCAGGATCCGTTCCCGCTCCCTCGCATCGACTAGATCATCGACCCCACCGTCGAGTGTGACTTGTTGTGCTTCCTGGATGCCTTCTCCGGCTACCACGAGATCAAGATGGCAGTAGAAGATGTAGAAAATACGGCCTTCCTGACCCCGTGTGGAGTGTACTGCTATACATGCATGCCGTTCGGGCTGCGCAACGCCGGTGCGACCTTTCAGCGGCTGATGCACATCACCTTGGGCCTGCAACTCGGGAGGAATGCCGAGGCTTACGTTGATGACATTGTGGTGAAGTCTCGGGAGGCAAAAACCCTGATACAGGACTTGGAGGAAACCTTCGCGAGCCAAAACGAAGTGGACCTGCGGCTCAACCCAGAGAAGTGTGTGTTTGGAGTCCCCTCGGGCAAGCTCCGGAGTTTCCTCGTATCTCACCGGGGCATCAAGGCCAACCGAGAAAAGGTAAAAGTAGTCGAGGACATGAGCCTGCCGAAGACCCTCAAAGAAATGCAGAAGCTCATTGGGCGCGTAACAGCACTAGGGCGCTTCATCTCCAAGCTGGGGGAACGAGCGTTGCCCTTCTTCAAGCTGATGAAGAAGAAGGGCCCCTTTGAATGGTCTGAAGAGGCCGACAAGGCATTACAGGATCTCAAGAGGTACTTGACCAGCCCCCCGGTGATGGTGGCTCCGCGTCCTCAGGAGCCCCCGTTGCTCTACCTTGCGGCCACCCCTTACTCTGCCAGCGCAACCCTGGTGGCTACTAGGGAGGAGCGTAGGACCAAGGCCGCAGCAACCGTTCGGGTTAAAGCATAGTAGGGCCAAGAGGGCCTCACAGAGACCGCGGCTACAGCCGAGAAGGACCAGCCACAGCAGGGAAGCACACCCGGAACAGAGGAGGCCCCTCCTCCAGGCGACTAGTCGCTGGGGGCTCCGTTGCCTCAGGAGGTGTTCCGGCCTCCGGAGGACGCTAGCGGCGCCAGCACTCCCAACCTCGTCGAGCACCCTGTATACTTCGTCAGGATGGTGTTGCGGGACGCAAGGGCGCGATACCCCATGCCTCAGAAACTCCTCCTCGCGCTATTGGTAGCCTCGCGCAAGCTGCGACACTATTTCCAAGGCCATCCCATCAAGGTCGTCTCAGCGTACCCCTTGGAAAGGGTGCTTAGGAGCCCCAACTCAGCTGGAAGGGTCGCTGAGTGGAACATCAAGATGCAAGCGTTTCAGATAGAATTTAGCACAAGCAGAGTCATCAAGGGGGCCGCGCTTGCGGACTTCGTGGCGGAATGGGCGGAGGCGCTAGGCCTTGAGGCTGGCGAGGATCGATCACTCTCCCCAGGGAGCGAGGCACCAGACGGATGGGTCATGTACTTCGACGGGGCGTTCTCCTGACACGGTGCGGGGGCTGGCGCGGTGCTCGTATCCCCCACTCAACACAAGCTCTACTATGCTGTGCAACTCTGTTTCCAGCACGGGGAAAAGGTCTCCAACAACATAGCAGAATACGAAGGCCTGATAGCAGGCCTGAACGCCGCAGTCGCCCTAGGAGTGAAGCACCTCACCATCAAGGGTGATTTGCAGCTCCTTGTCAACTTCTCCAACAAGTTATAAGAACCAAAGGACAAGCACATGGAAGCCTACCTCGCGGAGGTCCACAGGATGGAGAAGCAGTTTTGGGGGCTGGAGTTGCAGCATGTGCCTCGCGGCACCAATTAGGAGGCTGATGACATCGCCAAAAGGGCATCTAGGCGGCTACCTCAAGAGCCCGACGTCTTCGAGGAGCGGCTCTTCAAGACCTCGGCGACGCCGTCACTGTCAAGCATGGTGCAACCTCGGGGGGAGCTCCCCCAGCAGCCTGCCTCGGGAGCCCCGGTCTGCGGCCTGACCTCAGGAGCGCGTCTGCTCCTCGCGCTGGAACCTCAGGAGGGGTGCTGGATCACGGAGCTCAGGAGTTACCTGACACAAGGCACATTGCCAGAAAAGGAGGAGGAAGCGGAGCATGTGGTGCGGCAGGCCACAGCATACTGCCTTAAGGATGAAGAGCTCTACCAGAGATGACCGAATGATGTGTCCCTATGTTGCATTTACAGGGAGCAAGGGAAGGAGCTACTGGCAGACATACACGATGGTGACTGTGGGTATCACTCGTCATCACGAACTCTCGTTGGCAAGGCGTTCCGCAGCGGGTTCTATTGGCCCATGGCACTCAATGACGTAGTGGAACTGGTGAAAGCTTGCGAGGCCTGTCAGTTTCATGCCAAGCAGATCCATCAGCCGGCGGGAGGTCTGCAGACTATACCCCTCTCATGGCCCTTCGTAGTCTGGGGAATGGATATCCTGGGCCCGTTCCCTCGGGCGCCAGGGGGCTACCGCTACCTCTACATCGCCATGGACAAGTTTACCAAGTGGGATGAGGTGGAAGCTGTCCGCACCATCCCCGCTGGCTCCGCCGTCAAGTTCATCAAGGGCCTCGTGTGCCGATTCGGGGTGCCGAACCGCATCATCACCGACAACGGTTCACAGCTCACCAGTAACCTCTTCAAAACATACTGTGCTAACCTTGGAACGCGATATGCTACGCTTCGGTGGCGCACCCGTGAAGCAACGGTCAGGCCGAGCGAGCCAACGCGGAGGTCCTGAGGGGCCTCAAGACCAGGACCTTCAAGAAGAAGCTGGAGGCATGCGGCAGGGGCTGGTACTACGAGCTCCAGTCTGTGTTGTGCTCAATCCGCACGACCGCAACCAAGCTGACTGGGGAGACCCTGTTCTTTCTGGTTTATGGAGCTGAAGCCGTTCTCCCTCACAAGGTCAGGCGTCACTCCGTGCAGATCCTGGCGTTCGACGAAGCGCAGCAGGACGCCATGTGGGGGACGGATCTCTTGCTGGGGGAGGAGCATCGCCGAGAAGCTGCGCTGCGGGCAGCAAGGTACCAACAAGCATTGCGGCGATACCACTGCCGCAACATCCGCCCCAGGACTCTCGAGGTAGGGGACCTCGTGCTCAGGCGAGTTCTCTCCAGGGAGGGGCTGCATAAGCTCTCTCCCATGTGGGAGGGCCCGTTTAAGGTTGTTCATGTTTCTAGGCCCGGCTCCGCACGCTTGGAGACCCAGGAGGGTTGCCCATCCAGAACGCGTGGAACATCCAACTTCTCCGAAAGT
Source organism: Triticum dicoccoides (assembly GCF_002162155.2). Classification (NCBI taxonomy): domain Eukaryota; kingdom Viridiplantae; phylum Streptophyta; class Magnoliopsida; order Poales; family Poaceae; genus Triticum; species Triticum dicoccoides. The sequence continues at coordinate 713,768,775 of NC_041383.1, forward strand.
TTTACCCCTGAAAAAGGCCCGGTGCCTGTGAAGAAGGCGAATGCCTGTGAAGTTTCAGTATTTTGGAAAAGGCCCGGTGCCTATGAAGAAGGCGAATGCCTGTGAAGTAGTTGTGTTTTGGAAAAGGCCCGGTGCCTGTGAATAAGGCAAACGCCAGTGAAGCTCGCCGCCCGTGACACTCTCACGTAATAATGAGTGGGGTTGTAAACGCCCCGGAGTCTCCGAAGTGCCGCCCTTGGGCCTCGGGGGCTCCCGCCCACGCCCAGTGGCAGCACTTAGCTCCGCGCTGGTGAGAAGACGTCGAAGACTAGACTAGGTGCCGGACGCAGCTTCTTTCATTTGCTTTCCGCAGTTGGCTTGTTTGTTTCTATTTGAAGTTTTTCTGAAGCTGTTACCATTTCGAACTCGCGGCCCCTCGTCCGTTTTACTTACTTGTTTTCATTTTCTCTCGCGCGAAGTCTCACGAGGGAGGAACTTGGGCACCCTCACAAGTGTTTTCTGCCCCGGTGGTTTGGAACTTCCTTATCCGAGTCCGCTGCTGTCGGCGTTCTGGGAACGGGGGTCCCCAGACTTGCCTGCCTGCGGCCTGCGGCGTGGCTCAAAGGAGGCCCAGCACAGCCCATCTTCATCAACACAAGCTCAATACCATCGCGAGGGGCCAAGCCTCGCGGGGTGTACAACAAGGAGCTTCCTCAGGCACGGCCTCGTCAGGCTGGCTCACGAGGAGGCGGAGAGTTCAAGGCGGGGTACCTCGCGAGGTGCCCATGACGCAAGCCATGACGACCAAGGGCGCCAGTTGGGCGCCAGCCCGCGCAGTGTCCTCCCTTCCTCTTTGGTGCAAAGGGGGCAAGCGCAGGTGAGAGCATCAAGCAAAGGCATCCATTTTGGTGTAACAAGACCAAGACAAGCCCAACGGGAGGAAAGAAGTCATTGTGGAGCCCAAGCAGGCGTCACCACCAGAGCCTTTGACAGGCGAGGACCAACTTTAGTCAGGATAAGTTTACCCGCTGTTCCCCTTCAAAATGGCCAATTGTTGGCGCCCTTCCCGCTCAATATTTGGGAAGAGGCCCAAGGCCTTTGCCTATAAATAGGACTAGCCACCCCCAGGGTAGAGGCAATGAGAATCGAGCAGATAGCATCGAGAATCCCAGAGCCAGAACCAAGTAGCACCAGCCAAGAATAGACCCTCGCGAGGCTGTTCTTCCTTGTATTGTTCATCATCAGCACAAAAAGCAATCCACCACACCACACACTGGAGTATGGTATTACACCACAATGGTGGCCTGAACCAGTATAAATCTTGTGTCTCTTGTGTTGTTCTGTTTGGTAGTTTAGATCCTAGCGATTCGGCGAGGAGCAAGCCGGTAGGGGGTTGAATCTCCGCACGCACCACAGTGTTCAAACCTCAAGGGTCTGCCGGAACCCGAAATCCGACATTTGGCGCGCCAGGTAGGGGTGCACCGGGATCCGCCTTCCGCCGCTCCGCGTCTTGCCGCATCGTCATCACCATGTTCGGCGACCAGGCGGGCAACCCTGATCCCTGGGCGGCATGGCCCGCCCGCACAGAGCCGCTCGCCCCGGGCGACGCCATGCCCCAGGCAGCTCGCGGTCCGCAGGGCGCTGCGGGCCGCGGGCGACGTGGACAGGCCTTGACAGCTCTAACACCGCGGCAGACGCGGTCGGCAGCAAGGGCCTCCAACCACGCCACGGCCACGACGCCGTACACCCGCCGGGAGCAGGCGAACTCAAGGGCCGCGCTCACGGTGGCCCGAGAGCTGCTGCAGTGCAGACTGATGCAAGGCGGCTGCGACGTGCTGCTAGAGCGGGTGGCGGAGCTCTTGAGCTTCGCCGCCTCGGGGGTTCACCCCTTCTGCACCCAGCTCTCGTCTCAGGCCCAGGGCGGCCCGCGTGGGGCCCCCACGTGCAACCGCGGGCTCCAAGGCTACTCCAACACCAGCGAAGCCGTCAGCACAGGGCCGACGGCAGCACCGACTCCGCTCCCCGCCAGTGAAGAAGGACTCGTCGCGACCCACGGCCCCCGTGGGCCACCACGCTACCATCACCAAGTTGGCACGTCAAGCAGAGCTGCATGGCACGTGGAGCCCTATGGCGCAGCCTTCGGGGTAACGACCCCGGAAGAGTACGTACCCCACATGATGGATCAAGGGCACCCGCGCAAGGGCGAACAAGGCTCGCTCCTCAGCCCAAGTTGGGGGGACGAGGCGCCAGAAGTTAAGCTCTTTCAGGAACCCCGGGGCGGCCCCGCCGGCCACGCTGGAAGCAATGATTATCGGGTACCACTAATCCCTCAGGAGCAGGCATACACTAATCATGGGTCGCAGGAGGTGCAGGTCGCCACAGCGAGCAGCTGCCCTGCTCCGGAAGTCTCTTACCCCTCAGGAGTAGGGCGTCGGGGGCTGCAGGAGAGGGGCCGAGATCCGACATCACCACCGCGGCGTTCAGAGCAAGGCGTTCCCAAGAGGTAGGCCCTCCGCTGGGGAGGTGCCTCAGGGCCCCTGGCGGAGGACCCGTGCTCGTCGGGGGAACCGCTGGCGACCGCTCTACCCCATCGGCGGCGTCCTGGTTTCCGGTCGTCGTTGATGGCACTAGAGTGTGGCGCAAGGCGGGGCCCTCGTCGGGCGATATGAAGCAAGGCCGGTACCTGTGAAGAAGGCCCAGTGCCTGTGAAGCTCGCCGCCCCGTGACACTCTCACGTAATAATGAGTGGCGCTGTACACGCCCGGAGTCTCAGGGGTGCCGGCCTCAGGTCCTGGGGCTCCCTCCCACACCCAGTGGCAGCACTTAGCTCCGCGCTGGTGAGAAGACGTCCAAGAATAGACTAGATGCCAGACGCGGCCTTTTTCTGCTTTCATTGCTTTTCTCTTGGTTGTTGCTTTCCCCCGCTGGATTTAAGTTGGACACGAATTTGATATTTGTGTGTATTTGGGGAAGGGGTGCTTAGTCTTGTTTGAGCAATCTCTCGCATTTCGGTTATGACCTCACCTCAGTTGCCTCCCCTCGCGAGCCCCTCGCGAGCCGGGTCTGGCCTAGCTTGCGTGCAGCCCAGACTGCCGCCGACGTACCCTCTCAAGAGGTTTTTCACTGCAGATCCCACGGATTCAATCAAGAGGTGTGCGAGGCGCCACGGCCTCCAACAAGTTATCTCGAGGCCCGCTCGGGGCAAAGGTAAACTAGCCAGCCGGCTCGTCACATGGCCAACCTCTTGGCACGGGTGTGTGAGTGAAGTAGCATTCTCTAGTACGCTGAACATAAGTTTTACATGAGGGGCACCCCCTCCCAAAATGCTCTTACAACCATCGGGACAAAAGCTGGAGTTCTATTCATGCAGGATAAGGAAACAGGAACAACGCGCTGTCAGTCAGGTAAATCCCCCAATGCATCCTCAGGAGCGCCGCCCGAGCTGTCGCTAGCCTCGCCAGCGGCGTCAGGGCCGTTCACCACGCCGCCCTCATCGGCGGCCACAATCACGCCACCGTTGTCTGAAGCGAAGGCCCTGACAAGGGCGTCCACGTTGTCTTCCTCCCAATACGCCAGGTTGTATCGGACAGCCTGGAGGACTGGGGCGATGGCAGCGTCAAAGTCAAAGTGAGGATACATATACCGGAGATGGCTGAAGACGCGGGAAAAGGCGCGCCCGAGCAAGGCTCGGCTCCTCTCCTCCACCAACCTGTTGGCACGAACCGACTGCGCCTCCAGCTGCATCACGATGTCGGTGAAGAACTGAAGGTTGCCGGCGTAGTTAATGGCACGCGGCTCGCCGACGGCCGCCTCGCAGATGTTACCCAAGGCCGTGTTGGCCCTCTCTCGAAGCGTGGTGAGCATGGGGGCGTGCTCATGCTCCAAGAGCCGCCGCTGACGCATCTCGTCCGCGTTCTGGCGAGCGATGGTCTCAGCCTCAACCACCTGCTGGCGAAGAAGAAGCACCTCGGCATGGGAAGTAGCTGACTCCCCCTGCGCCACCTCAAGTGCGACCCGCAAGGCATCGGCCCGCCGCGTTGCTTCCTCCAGTCTGGTCCTGAGGGCGTTGGTCCTACCTTCGGCCTCGATCCGGACCAACTCTAGCCTCTCCTTGAGCTCGCGCTCGAGGTTCAGGCGCGCCGTCACCACCCGACGTCTGACTTCCTCCGAGACATGGGTCTCCCACGCAGCGACATCGTCCTCCGCCCGGGTCACCAAGCGCTCCCTCGTCTCCAGGCGCTCGTGTTCGCGTGCGCGTTCAGCGGCTTCCAGCATCAGCGCCTCCTCATGCTTCTGAAGCTCCGCAGGGTCACCGGAGACCACCTTCATCAACGCAAGGGCCGCCTCATGCAACTCCACCTGCTCCTCCAGTGAGCAGCACCGGGCCAGGAGTTCCCGTGCCCGCTCCTCCATGGCCTCTCGTCGCCGGTCAGCTTCCCGGGCATCTTCGACGTCCTGCGAACGGGCCTCCCGAGAGGCCGCCAGCGACGCCTTGGCCTCCTCATCGTCGAGATCGCGCCGACGGTGCGCGAGGGCGGCAGCCGCCTCCAGCTCGCGCCTCTCCGCAACCAGCCGAAGGCCCTCGGCCTCAAGGCACGTGTCCTCATCAGCGAGTTCCTCACCGAGCAGGCTCACCGCGTCAGCCGCCCTCCGGAGGAACCCTTGGCGAAGAGCGTGACGCTCCTGGGCGCGCTCAAGTACGTCTTCCACGCCGTCATCTGCCCCAAGCAAGCGCCGTGGGGACCGAATTAGCACACCCCTCTCAGGCAGGGGGCTGGGGGCTGGCGCCCTTGAGATGGCTGGGCGCGCCCTGCCGGAGGCCCGACCTAAAGCCAGTCCATCTCCAAGTAAAGAGCGCCGGGAGTACCCTAACCAATCACGGTCCACGGCCAGACGAGAAGCCCACGGCAGGCTGGCTATGCCACGGGAAGGCTCGCGAAGGAAGGTCGAGGAGAGCGCAGGACCGCGCTGCGCCTCGGGAAGGTTCACCTCACTAACCGGCCTCACCACAAGGGCCCTGCTGCTCGGAACAATCGAAGACGGTAGAAGGGGCGGAGACGAGGGGGATGGATCCTCGTCTACCTCCATCAGCTCCGGAGGAAGTGCCCTGCGAAGCAAGGATCAGGAAAGGCAATAGAAGAATTAGGAGCTAGGAGGGGAGAAGGCTTACTCATCGATGACGAAGTACTTCCTACGCTTCAGCAGGCGGCAAGGGTAATCATCGCCCAGGGCATCCCTTCTCTTCCGGAGGGCCTCAAAGTCCACACGGAAGCGACCCAAGAGTTGAGCGCAGGGGTCAGATTGTGACGAGGAGGAAGCATCGAGGCGATTCGCGTTGGGGCGTCCGCCTGATGCCCGCTGCCGGACGCCTCACCAAGAAGAGCGGCTGGGGCCTCGGGGGCCTCAGCCGCAAGCACTGCGAGCGGCCACTCGCCACCCTCAACTACGGCAGCCCGGGCCTCGGGAGCCGCTCCCTCATGAACGCCGCCCAGTGCTGTCGCCTCGGCGGGGGCACCCTCGGCCTCTAGAGGCTCGTGCCTCCCTGCCCCGCCACTTCAGGAAGAACCGCCCTGGATGGCTGCGAGGGCGACCACCACCACTGGGTTCTCGCGAGGCCCCTGGAGGTCAGTAGGGCGCGGCCCCCATTCGTCGAGGATGGGCATCTGGCTCACGAAGTCACCCCTGTTCGATCAGAGGTACAGCAAGGCCCCCCCCCTTGACGAATGCCACAAGGGGAAGGGTCCCCAGTCAAGACCAAGAGCACCTTCCTCAGTGATTCAGGCGTCAGGTCCTCTTCCTGAGCCGCATACGATCCCCATGACCGCTGAAGGCCCAAATTCTATGAGAATGGCGCTGGAGAGGGGTGACGCGGCGCAACAAGAACTCCTTCACCACCTTGGGCGCCATCACACCAAGCTCCCTCAGGAACTCAAAGAGACGCCAAACGAAGGCGAGCCGGGGGATCGCGAGCATCTCCTGGCCCCAGCCTGAGTTGGGGACAGCAGGTGAAGATGGCTCTGTCAGCAGGGGTTGGGCACCCCTACGTCCACATACAGCCACCGCTCACAAAACCCAGGCGCGGGTGGAGGAAGACTGAAGTCAATTCCAGAAGCCGTTGTCTCAGGCGCAGCAGCAATGAAGCTCACGCACCCCGAACATTGGGTGGGGTCGACAAGGCGCAGGGAGAAGAAGTGGCGCAGCAAGGCAACCGAAGGAACGATGCCCATCATTGCCTCGCAAACGAAGGCAAATACCGCAAGAAGGGTGATGGACTCAGGACTCAGATGCATCATATGGATATGATAATGGGAAAGCACGGTGTTGAAGAAATCAGAGAAGGGGGGAACCAGTCCCGCCCACAGGGCGTCGGCGAAAATACCGGACCGCGGTGGGAATCCCGTCAATGGCGAAGCGAGACGCAGGCCAGGCCATCGTCCTCCCCCACTCGTTGAAGATGGTGGCCAGGGCTGAGCTGACCTTGCCCAGGCCTTCTTGATTGATTATGACCGGCCAATCGACAGCGGGGGCCGTCGTCGACGACGAGCGAGGTGGCGGCACGGGCTTCTTCCCTTTTCCCTTCCTCGATGGAGCCATGACGGCAGAGAAGGGAGGGGGAAGGTTCGAGATTGGATTGGATGCGGAAGGTGGAGTTCGAGAGAAGAAAGGACAGGGAGCGCTCAAGCAGCAGAAAGGGGAGCGGCTGTGTGCGGCAGCGAGTCCGCCTAGCAAGGCACAAAATAAGGAAGCATGGGGGTAAAGTGCCGCCCACGTCCGATCAACTGCCACGCGGCGACCGAGGCCGCAGGCTGTTAGGGCCCGCAACGCTTCGCACTTGCCCCTTCGCATCTCTGCTCGGCCAAGTCCGGGCGCGCCGTGGGCCCGGGGGCTACTGTCGGCGTTCTGGGAACGGGGGTCTCCAGACTTGCCTGCCTGCGGTCTGCGGCATGGCTCAAAGGAGGCCCAGCACAGCCCATCTTCATCAACACAAGCTCAAGACCCTCGCGAGGGGCCAAGCCTCGCGGGGCAGACAACAAGGAACTTCCTCAGGCACGGCCTCGTCAGGCTGGCTCACAAGGAGGCGGAGAGTTCAAGGCGGGGTACCTCGCGAGGTGCCCATGACGCAAGCCATGACAACCAAGGGCGCCACTCGGGCGCCAGCCCGCGCAGTGTCCTTCCTTCCTCTTTGGTGCAAAGGGGGCAAGCGCAGGCGAGAGCATCAAGCAAAGGCATCCATTTCGGTGTAACAAGACCAAGACCAGCCCAACGGGAGGCACTAGTGCAGAACCGGGCATTAGCACCGGTTCGTAAGGCCCTATAGTGCCGGTTACATAACCGGCACTAATTTGTGGTCACTAAAGGCCCCCCCTTTAGTACCGGTTCAGCACGAACCGGTGCTAAAGGGCAACCACGTGGCACGAGCCAGCTCCGGGGACCTGGAGCCCTTTAGTACCGGTTTGTAAGATCAACCGGTACTATAAGGTTTGGAGGGTTTTTAGTTTTATGATTTCTTTTTCATTTAATTTTGTGTTTCCATTTTAATTCTTTTTCGTTTGCTGGTATTTTACGATACTACACATTGTACACGTTATGCATATATATATATATATATATATATATGTATATATATAGAATTTCAAGTAGAACCAATCATGCATATATATATCACATCAATGTCTCACAAATTAAACCACCATATTAATTAATTCACACATACACACATGTATATAGCTATATACAATTTCTCCTACATATGAATGTTGCCTTCGGAGCCAGTCTAATTGGTGCCTTCGGAGCACGATGACAATTGAAAGTGGTTTTCATGGGGGCGGTAGAGGGTAATAGAATTCTCCATTCGGATTTATGACCTGGTCGAGCAAAAATCCCGCTATTTCCTCTTGAAGTGCTTCTACGCGCTCCGTTTCTATGAGCTTCTCCCGCACCTCTCTGAACTGTTAAGAAGGAGATCAATATGCATGTGTATTAGTTGTGTGACTAGATATCGATAATGGTGTAAAAAATGTGAATAGTGTTCTGACAAGCATACCCATTGTTGTCTTTGAGATCTGCTCCTTTCGGACGCCATCATGCGAATGTTCTCGCAAACGCAGAATGCACACAGATCAGTCCCCTGCGCCTACTTCAGGGCCTTTACGAGAATGGAATTTGATCAGATAAAAATTAATCAAGCATGATAATTAAAGAGATGGCAGCTAGCTAGCTAGCTAGTACTACTTAATTACTTACCTTGGGTCGAAACCATTGAAGCTTTTGTTTCCATTCGCCGGGCGTGACGGCGATGAACCTTGCCCAAGCCCTGCCCACCGACAAAGAAAATGAACAAAGGGGTTATTAAATAGTTCATATCATGAAATGACAAACTAAATAGGCCGAGATATATAGTTAATAATGATTGAAATTACCTGTTGACTATCCGATACAAGATGTTAAAGTCAGTGTTTTTTGAGATTAATGAGTCCAGTATTTCAAATGTTTCGTCGTCAACTTTAATGATACACAAGACCCAGTGAAATCTGCATGCACACACGTTTACATGTCTTAATTAAGCGGGCATATGTAAGCAAAAACATGTAGCTAGCTAGTAGGCAAAAACAGAGAATTTGTAGTACAAGACAGTGTGACTCACCCAAAGTGGTAAGGAAGTAGTATATCTTCATTGTATTTGAGGCGCTTCAAGAACTCTAGCATGCTGTCCTCTACTTCCTTTGCATGATGTTCATTTATCTTCCATGTGAATTCATTAACGGTGTTTGGGTCAATGAACCCAATGCCATAGCGTCCACCTTTTCTCATTTCATATATCTTCATCCTGCATAATACCACAGAAAAGAATATAGTGAGGATAATTACAGGTAATGATTGATCAAAAGGATTACTATAGCTAGCTTGAGACTTAAATTATAGAAAGAGATCACTTACAGACAATAGCAACTGACGATAGATTTGTCGAGTGCGTCCTGATTGTATAACTGAAACAGTTCTAAATACTCAACGGACCCAGCTTTCTCATGGTAGTAATGTTCCTTCTTGACATTCACCATGAGGGACACTCGATCTGAAATCTTGGTAATGTTCATGTACCATTGATGCAATTCATACATTCTCGTTGGGAGCTTCTTGACCTTGTCTGGCGCGAGCAAAGGTTGGCCCCGGACATATTTCCGTTTTACTTCATCCTCTCTAAGCAAAGGCATGGGCTCGATCTCGAGGAGTTGTCCAACAGTGATGTTGAGAACTTCAGCCTGCATTATGTGCTCCTCCGTTATTACCACATTGCCCACCTCGGGAACATGCACTGTTTGCCCACAATAATATTGGGGGCGCGTACTGTCACCTGTTGTTGGCACAACAAGCGAGGGGATCGATTGCGCCGCCTGTTCTCCCAGCTGGGGAATGGTTTTCCCGCATTTTTTGGCAGCTGCTTCTTGTTTGCTCGATCCCGATGTAGACGTGCTCGCCTCCCTTTGTAGACGTGCTCGATTTAACTTCCTGATGTGACGCTCATAGTCTGTGTCAACAGGCTTGGAAGCTGGTGGTTGAGCCATACGAATGAAGTGGTCAATCGTTTCCTCAGGCACTTTCTCCCTTGGCGGCGGTGGCAGTTTCGGTGCAGAATGGGCTTCCACCTCGGCCTTCGATATGGCTGTGATTTCCTCCTCGGACCTGTCATAAGACCTCTGCGGAAGAGCCTTGAGGCTTGGACCATATTTATATCGCTTGCCTCCGCCTATACTTCCTGTACTACCTCGACTCGTACCGCTACGCACCATAGCTGCAGGGTGTCTCTTCTGCGATTGCTGAGGCGGCGGAGACGGCTGACGGGACTGAGTTGGACGAGGAGGAGTGGCCTGAGGTTGTGCCGGACTTGGAGGAGGAGTGGACATCTGACGCTGTGGCGGACTTGGAGGAGGAGGATTGTCCTGACACTTTGCCGGACTTGGAGGAGCGGGAGTCTGCTGACTCGGTGGCGGACTTCGACGAGGACTCGGGTGACGCGGTGTCGGTGGCCTTGGAAAGATGATGCAATCCTTTTTCCATAGGATGATACGATGTTTGGCCTCTCCGAGAAAGCGCTCGCCGTCACCTCCAGCAATGTCAAGCTGTAGCCCCGAATATGGTGGGTCCACCACCTCATCAACCATGACATGAGCAAAGCCCGCTGGAATCGGGTTGCAATGCAAGGTTGCCTCGGGGGGATTTGTGAAAGCACAGCCGTCCGCCACCTTCATGGATATGTTCTTCATTTTGACGTGTAGCTCGCAGTTAGTGTTCTCCGTGATGTCATCCACGGGGTATCTACCCAGCATTGGGTCGTCTGGGACGGAACCCATGCTGCTTCTCGGCATGGATGGGCCGGTGCTATCCAATGTTGGATCATCCGCTAGCTGCTGCAGCTGCTGAGACCCCCTTTGATGGGTAAGTGAGTCGATCTGCTCCTGCTGCCGCTGGAATTTGACTGCCAATTCCGCTTGACTTGCTTCTAGGCCTTGAAGGCGTTCATAGTCCCGCTTCCTCTGCTCCTCCTCCATCTTCCTGTTCTTCTCCTCTGCGATCTTCTTTCTCGCACGGGTTCTGTAGTTGTTGTTCCAGTCTAAAAACCCCTCATACCACGGCAGAGCGCCCTTGCCTCGTGTTCTTCCCGGGTGTTCAGGATTTCCCAGGGCACGCGTAAGCTCGTCGTTCTCTCTGTTGGGCTGGAACACCCCCGTTCGTGCCTCTTCTATTGCAACAAGTATCGCATCGTCGGCTCCCTTCAGACTTGCCCTCGTCGAAACATTGCATGTCTCCGGGTCCAACTCCCCCCCATGCGCATAGAACCAAGTCCTGACCCTGGGGGGCCAGCTCTTAGTAGCCGGAGTGACACCTGCATCCTCCATCTCTTTCTCAGACTTATCCCACTTAGGCATTGCCACCGCATAGCCACCTGGCCCCAGCTTATGGAACTTATCCTCTTTTTCGGCATTCTTCTTGTTTATTCTCGACCGTTCCTTAGCTAATTCCGAATCCTTGAATTTCACGAAATCGTCCCAATGATCACGTTGGTTCTCCAGTGTTCCCTTGAATACTGGAGTCTTCCTTCCTCCGTTGACGTACTTGTTCCATTCACCATTCTTGTAGTTCTTGAATGCAGTCGCCATCATCTTAAGAGCAGCCTCTTTGACTTTCTGCACATCTGCTTCTGTGAAATGATTTGGTAGGGTGAAATGTTCCATGAGAGTATTCCAAAGCAGATCTTTTTGATTCTTGTCGACATAAGTAACATCTGGACGTGGCTTTGCTGGCGCTCTCCATTCTTGAAGTTTGATCGGGAGTTGGTCCTTCACAAGAACTCCGCACTGACGAACGAACTTGTCCGCAATCTTCTTAGGCGCTAGTGGTTTGCCAGTAGGGATGCATGCCTCGATATTGTACTTTACGCCCGGCTTCAACTTTTTGTTCGGGCCTCGTTTCGTCCTTTTGCCTGAAGATTTGCTCGATCCGGATGGCTGAAAGAACAAAGATCGATTCATTAATATATCTTCAAGTCATTTAAAACATATGATGATCACCAGATGCCTGCTTATATAAATATATATACCTCGTCGGTGTTTGTTGTTTCAGGATCATGTTCTTCGTCATCGTCATAATCATTCATGACTTCGTCGTGATCGAATATCATATCACCCTCTCCGGTGTTGTTTAGAAATTCGGAGCCGTCATAATCTTCTTCATTTTGATTATCATCTGCCCCGCGTATAATATCGAACATGGTATGTTCTCCCTCTCTGTCGGTATTGTCTGCCATAGCTTTTGTTTAACTAATCCAAAAGAAATATAAAACAATTTAGTATTCAAATCTCGAATAATAGATATAATCTCGAATACATCGTCCAGAATAATAGATATAATCTCGAATACATCGTCTCGAATAATATATAATATTGAATAGTACATCACTGGCTATTAGCTAATAAAGATCGAATACTACAGAAGAATCTAGGACACTCGCGGTTCCTCCGGCGCGGGCAATGGACACTCAAAGCGAAGGAACCCTCACAGGATCATAGTTGAAGTGAGATCCCCGAAGATACTGCCACGTATTGGAGAACCTGCCGCCCTCTAACGCAACCATGTAGCGATGGACGTGCTCGTCCTCCTCCCTGACACGGCGACGTACCACCTCCGGCGGGGCCGGGTCCCTCTGCACCGAAACTGGCCCACGCGAACGCCACCAAACGAGATCAGGGTCGACGACTGGACCCGCGGCCGGGTTCCTCGTCAAGCGGCGCGCCCCTCCAAGCAGCACCTCCCAGTGCCAGCCCGGCGGAGCCCAGTCCCGGACATGGGTCGGCTGGACGTCGTCGCGGACGGGTCGACGGCGAGGATGCGGGCCGGGCATCATCGAGAACAAATACTAGCTATATGCCCGCAAAAAGTAACATTTTTTAATGATTGGATTTTGATAACTAAAATTTCTAACATTTCTATATAACTAACATTTCTATAACATTTCTAACAATGCTATATATAACTAACATTAATATAACATTTCTAATATTTCTATAACTAAAAAACAGAAAAAAAAATTATAACATTTCTATATATTTAACTAACATTTTTATAACTATTTCTATAACTAAAAAACAGAAAAATTTCTAACAATTCTAACTTTTTTATAACTATTTCTATAACTAAAAAACAGAAAAATTTCTAACAATTTCAAACATTTCTATAACTAAATGTATGTGTGTGTGCGCACTCACCGGCCGGCGAGGCGAGAGGCGACGGGGGGCGCGCGGCGACGGGCGCGGCGACGGGCGCGGCGACGA
>NC_041383.1:713782157-713811765 GCF_002162155.2 Triticum dicoccoides
CGACGGGGGCGGCGACGGGCCGGGGCGGCGTCGAGGGATATGGAGACGGCGGGGGCGGCGGGCGACGGTGCAGAGGAGAAGAAGCAGAGGGAGAGATGAGAAACTGACGAAATTTTGAAGTGTTTTCTTATATAGAAGGCACCTTTAGTACCGGTTGGAGCCACCAACCGGTACTAAAGGTCTGTTTTGGCCAGGCCAAGCGGCGGGAAGCCACCCCCTTTAGTACCGGGTGGTGGCACAAACTGGTACTAAAGGCCCCCCCTTTAGTACCGGTTTGTGCCACGACCTGGTACTAAAGGGGGTTGCGCTGGCTCCAGGCGGTGCGCAAGTTTAGTCCCACCTCGCTAGCCGAGGGGCTACCGCACTGGTTTATAAGCCCCAGTGCGGTAGCTCTCTCGAGCTCCTCTCCTAAGCAGGCCTACTGGGCCTATCTGTCCTCTTCTGCCCAGTGGGCCTACTGGGCCTTTGCGGGCCTGCATCCTGACCCAACAAAAAGTTGTGTTCCTAGTCATATGTAGGCCGCTTTGGCCCAGTAGGCGGGCTTTTTTTCTTAATTTGTTTTTTCTTTATTTTTTTGTTTTATTTATTTTTGAGTTGTTTTTTGCTGTATTTAGAGTTTCTTTGTGAATATTTTTGATTTAGGTACAAAAAATTACAAACTTTCTGTTAGTGCCAGTAGATTTCAAATTTGAATAGTTTAAATTTTGAATTATTTGAAATTTGTGTGAATCACTAGTTTGTGAATAACTTAACTTTGAAAAAAGTTTTTTCAGTGATTCTTTTTTCTTATGTTTAATATTAGTGTGTTTTATCATTATATTCAATTTAGTAATGTTTACTAATTTAAAAAATGAAATGCCTTTGTAACAGTTTAGTTTTCATCGGAAACCCTGATACTTCGAAAGAGATTGTCCATTTTGTACACGAAGTGCATCCAGTTTTTGCCGTAACCCTCTTTACTTTCTTGCACATGCTATTTGTATGAAATTATGATACCATGCCAACTTTCAACCTTTTCTGAGTTCATTTGAATTGCTTTTCAATTTCAAGGTCATTTAGCTGGAAAAAAATCAGTAAATGCATGAAAAGAATTTGTTTGCAGATAAACTTTCTTCGCGTTTCAAATGCCAAAACACATAACTACCCTAACTATTACAGACATTCCCTCCTAGGTGTGAAACACAGAAGAAAGTGATGATAGTGAAGCCGATCACATCCCAGATCTTTGGGTGTGAAACTTTTTCTTCGCGTGTGTCCCTTTGCGCCGTAACCATGGAAAATCTTCATCATTTAACGGGATGCTCGGGTCAATATTCACTGTGAATGGAGCAATTTCATCAAACTTTTCATAATCTTCTGACTTGTCTGTCTTGTCATCCACTCCCATGATGTTTCTCTTCCCAGAAAGAACTATGTGCCGCTTTGGCTCATCGTACGATGCATTCGCTTCCTTATCTTTTCTTTTTCTTGGCTTGGTAGACATGTCCTTCACATAGAAAACCTGTGCCACATCATTGGCTAGGACGAATGGTTCGTCTGCATACGCAAGATTGTTGAGATCCACTGTTGTCATTCCGTACTGTGGGTCTTCCGTTACCCCGCCTCAAGTCATATTGACCCATTTGCACCGAAACAAAGGGACCTTTAAACCACGTCGATAGTCAAGTTCCCATATGTCTTGTATATAACCATAATATGTTTCCTTTCCCGTCTTGGTTTCTGCATCAAAGCGGACACCACTGTTTTGGTCAGTGCTCTTCTTATCTTGGGCGATCGTGTAAAATGTATTACCATTTATCTCGTACCCTTTGAAAGTCATTATATTCGAAGATGGAAACTGGGATAGCAAGTACAGGTCATCTTCAATAGAGGTGTCATGCATGGTACGTGTCTGCAACCAGTTGGCGAAACTCCTGGTTTGTTCACGTGTAATCCACTCATCAGACCGCTCTGGGTGTTTGGAGCATAGCAAATTCTTGTGTTCATCCATATACGGAGCCACCAAGGTGGAATTCTGTAGAACTGTGTAGTGTGCTTCAGTGAGAGAATGTCCGTCCATACATATTATTTGTTCCCCTCCTAGCGTGCCTTTTCCATCCAGTCTGCCCTTATGCCGCGATTCAGGAACACCAATCGGCTTAAGGTCAGGAATAAAGTCAATACAAAACTCAATGACCTCCTCATTTTGATGGCCCTTGGAGATGCTTCCTTCTGGCCTAGCACGGTTATGAACATATTTCTTTAAGACTCCCATGAACCTCTCAAAGGGGAACATATTGTGTAGAAATACAGGACCCAAAATGTTAATCTCTTCGCATAGGTGAACTAGGACATGCGTCATGATGTTGAAGGATGGTGGGAACACCAACTCGAAACTGACAAGACATTGCACCAAATCATTCTGTAACCTTGGTATGATTTCTGGATCGATTACCTTCTGAGAGATTGCATTGAGAAATGCACATAGCTTCACAATGGCTAATCGAACGTTTTTCGGTAGAAGCCCCCTCAATGCAACCGGAAGCAGTTGCGTCATAATCACGTGGCAGTCATGAGACTTTAGGTTCTGGAACTTTTTCTCTGCCATGTTTATTATTCCCTTTATATTCGACGAGAAGCCAGACGGTACCTTAATACTGAGCAGGCATTCAAAGAATATTTCCTTCTCTTCTTTGGTAAGAGCGTAGCTTGCATGACCCTGATGTATGCCGTCTTCTCCGTGCATACATTGCTGGTCCTCCCGTGCCTCAGGTGTATCTTTTGTCTTCCCATACTCGCCCAAGAAGCCAAGCAGGGTCACGCAAAGATTCTTCGTGACGTGCATCACGTCGATTGCGGAGCGGACCTCTAGGTCTTTCCAATATGGCAGGTCCCAAAATATAGATTTCTTCTTCCACATGGGTGCGCGTCCGTCCGCCTCCTTCCGAACAGGTTGTCCGCCAGGACCCTTTCCAAATATCACCTTCAAATCCTTCACCATATAATGTACATCAGCACCAGTACGGTGGCGAGGCTTCGTCCGGTGATCCGCCTCACCTTTGAAATGCTTGCCTTTCTTTCTTACGGGATGCCTGCTCGGAAGAAATCGACGATGTCCCAGGTACACATTCTTCTTACAACTATTCAAATATATACTATCAGTATCATCCAAACAGTGCGTGCATCCGCGGTATCCCTTGTTTGTCTGTCCTGAAAGGTTACTGAGAGCAGGCCAATCATTGATGGTCACGAACAGCAATGCCTTGAGGTCAAATTCTTCCCCGATGTGCTCATCCCACGCACGTACACCTGTTCCATTCCACAGCTGTAAGAGTTCTTCAACTAATGGCCTTAGGTACACATCAATGTCGTTGCCGGGTTGCTTAGGGCCTTGGATGAGCACTGGCATCATAATGAACTTCCGCTTCATGCACAACCAAGGAGGAAGGTTATACAAACATAGAGTCACAGGCCAGGTGCTATGGTTGCTGCTCTGCTCCCCAAAAGGATTAATGCCATCTGCGCTTAGACCAAACCATACGCTCCTTGCGTCATCTGCAAACTCCTTCCCGTACTTTCTTTCGATTTTTCTCCACTGCGACCCGTCAACAGGTACTCTCAACTTTCCATCTTTCTTACGGTCTTCTCTGTGCCATCGCATCGCCTTGGCATGCTCTGTTTTGGAACAAACGTTTCAACCATGGTATTATAGGAGAATACCACATCACCTTGGCAGGAATCTTCTTCCTGGGGCGCTCGCCCTCGACATCACCAGGCTCATCGCGGCTGATCTTATAGCGCAATGCACCACATACCGGGCAAGCGTTCAAATCCTCGTACTCACCGCGGTAGAGGATGCAATCATTAGGGCATGCATGTATCTTTTCCACCTCTAACCCTAGAGGGCAGACAGCCTTCTTTGCTTCGTACGTACTCTCGGGCAATTCGTTGTCCTTTGGAAGCATATCCTTTATCATTACCAGCAACTTTCCAAATCCCTTGTCAGATACACCTTTCTCTGCCTTCCATTGCAGCAATTCCAGTGTGGTGCCCAGCTTTTTCTTGTCACCTACGCAATTCGGGTACAACAATTTTTTGTGATCCTCTAACATGCGCTGCAACTTCTTCTTCTCCAAATCACTTGCGCAGTTTCTCTTTGCATCGGCAATGGCCCGACCTAGATCATCAACGGGCTCATCTGATGCCTCTTCTTCAGCTTCTTCCCGCATTGCCGGCTCAGCTTCTTCCCGCATTACCGGCTCAGCTTCTTCCCCCATTGTTTTATCATCGTATTCAGGGAACCCATGGCCAGGATAGCTGTCGTCGTCCTCTTCTTCTTCATTGTCTTCCATCATTACCCCTCTTTCTCCGTGCTTGGTCCAAACATTATAGTGGGGCATGAAACCGGACTCAAACAGGTGGACGTGAATGGTTCTTGACGTAGAGTAATTGTGACCATTCTTACAGACACCACATGGACAAGGCATAAAACCATCCGCCCGCTTGTTTGCCTCAGCCGCAAGCAGAAAAGTATGCACGCCCTCAACGAACTGGTGAGAGCATCGGTCATCGTACATCCATTGCTGGCTCATCTTCATTACACAACACCGAATAGACCAAATTAATACAAGTTCATACATAAAGTTCATACAACACTTAAATGCAACAAACAAATAACTCTATAGCTAAAGCATTTAAATGCAACAACAAATGCGATCAATATCGCAACTAAGGTAACAATTGATCCAATAGCATAATGATACCAAGCCTCACTATCGATGGCATATTTTCTAATCTTTCTATTCTTCAAGCGCATTTCTCCATCTTGATCTTGTGATCATCGACGACATCGGCAACATGCAACTCCAATTCCATCTTCTCCCCCTCAATTCTTTTCAATTTTTCTTTCAAGTACTCGTTTTCTCTTTCAACTAAATTTAACCTCTCGACAATAGGGTCGGTTGGAATTTCCGGTTCACATACCTCCTAGATAAAAATATCTATGTCAACTTGATGGGCATAATTTGTCATAAACACGAAATGCAACTAATAATTTTAAAAGAGAATATACCACATCCAAATCATAACAAGGACGAGGGCCGACGGGGACAGATATCAAAACCATGGCACTATGTATAACAAACAACGTACGGGTAAGATAATTATTACATGATTAACTATATATCCAAATCACACAAACATCAATTTTTTATATAAAATTACATGAACAAGAGGCTCACCACAAGGTGGTGCCGGTGACGGGACGGTGCTGGCGATCGACGGTGGTTACGACGGAGATTTAGAAGGCACTAAGTAAACCACACCTACATATGCAAACTAAGTGTTATTTTTGACCTCAAATTGCATATAAATCAAATACTAGCACATATATATATTTCCTCCCAAATTACTAAACTCACAAATTAGTAACTATACAAAGCATGGGAAGAGCTAATCTAGCAATGAGAGTTGAAAGGACAAAGTTGCTAACCTTTATGATCATTTGAATGGATGGGGGCCTTCAAATCTTGAAAAATTTTGGGAAAATTTTGTGAGGAGCTCGAGGGGAAAGGGGAAGAACAGAGGAGAAGTGAGGGGAAAGGGGAAGAACAGAGTGGCTCGGGTGGACGAAGGGTTTATGTACATCGACCTATAGTACCGGTTCGTGGCACGAACCGGTACTAAAGGTGCTGGAGGGGGCCCAGACTGACAACATCCTGCCACCACCCTCATTAGTACCGGTTCGTGGCACGAACCGGTGCTAAAGGTTAGCCACGAACCGGTACTAATGAGAGCGGCCCGGCTAGCCGTTGGAACCGGCACTAATGTATACATTAGTGCCGGCTCTAATACAAACCGACACTAATGTGCTTCACGTTTGACCCTTTTTCTACTAGTGAGGGAAGAAGTCATTGTGGAGCCCAAGCAGGCGTCACCACCAGAGCCTTTGACAGGCGAGGACCAACTTTAGTCAGGATAAGTGTACCCGATGTTCCCCTTCAAAATGGCCAATTATTGGCGCCCTTCCCGATCAATATTTGGGAAGAGGCCCAGGGACTTTGCCTATAAATAGGACTAGCCACCCCCAGGGTAGAGGCAATGAGAATCGAGCAGATAGCATCGAGAATCCCAGAGCCAGAACCAAGTAGCACCAGCCAAGAACAGACCCTCGCGAGGCTGTTCTTCCTTGTATTGTTCATCATCAGCCCAAGAGGCAATCCACCACACCACACACTGGAGTAGGGTATTACACCACAATGGTAGCCTGAACCAGTATAAATCTTGTGTCTCTTGTGTTGTTCTGTTTGGTAGTTTAGATCCTAGCGATTCGGCGAGGAGCAAGCCGGTAGGGGGTTGAATCTCCGCGCGCACCCCAGTGTTTGAACCTCAAGGGTCTGCCGGAACCCGAAATCCGACAGCTATGGGAGCACCCCTCCCAATCCGTGCCCCACGGGCATCGCGACACAGTCACGGGACTGGGGTTAGTTGTCCTCGCTACCAAGGCTGGAGACTATCCCTACTGACTAAACCCTGTAGGACACAAGGCGCATGACAAGGCCCTAGCCTCAGGAGGCGAGGATCGCAACGAGCTTCCCCCCCAAGATAAGTGATTTCCACGCATAGACATGCGGAACAAAATATAGCGCAGAAACGGTGGAAACAGCATGCCAATTAAACAGCGACAGTTCAACACACGCCCGTAGGGTACCAGGCTACATTCTTTTTGCGCAGGAAAGAAAGGAAAGCAAAAGGGGGCACGACCTGCCCAGCGTCAACTCCCAGCGAAGGCTCGTACTGCCTTCGGAGCTCAGCTGGATTTTGCCTCCCGCTTCATCGAAGCGTGGCGTCGGACCGACCCACTGCCCTCTCCCAGGCGAGCGCGGCAACGAGGGGGCTGGTCGCGACTGCCACAGGAGGAGCTGTCGTCCGAAGGAGAGGTCACCAGAGCTTGTCGGGCCTCGGGCACCGCTTCCCGCACGTCCTCCGCCACCTTCACCCCGACCGACGCCGGCACTGGGCGCGCGGCCGCGGTCATCATCTTCGGGGCAGCATCCGGCACGGCGGCTGTCTTCCCGAACACCCTCACGTAGAGGGTGGCATCGCCATCAAACTTGAAGTGTAGAGTGCATCGTCGGCACAGGCCGCGCGCGCGGCCAAATGTTTGCCAGCCACGGGTCAAGGCCGCCTCCCCGGTGGTGGAGACCTCCAGGGTAGCCCAAGAGGCCCTGCTGCAGCAACCATCTTCCTGAAGCCAAAGGCCGCCCGGGGCACCAGCCGGAAGTTCGCCTATGAAGAAGCGGGGGAGCTGGAGCCAGGTGCCGGTCGGGTCCGCCGACCACGCGACGAACTCCGGCAGCACCACCACCGAGCGAAAGCGCGGCCTTGGGGGCCGCGCAGCCCCAGCGTACCTCTCGATGGCAGCCGGACACCCACCGCTGCGCAGAGGGCTGTTTCCAGGGCCATGGGATGCCGCAGCAGAGGCCGTAGGGTGCTTGCAAGGGCGGCCCCCGCCACGCTTGGCCGGGGGAGAGCCGGGCCCTTCCTGGCGAGCCTTCCCTTCCTCTGCAGCCGAGAACCTCTTCAGCGGGGCCATGGGGATGGCAAGCGGCCTAGAAGAAGAAGGAGAGTAGCAAGGAGGGATGAACTGGGAAAGGCCACGCTGTTCCGTACATATAGCCGGGAAGGCCAACCGCCGGCCTCCACGATCACAGGTAATCATGACCGTTTTGCATGCAGGGACTTGTCAATTCGTGCAGTCGCCGAGGCGTCGTGGGGAGCCAGGACGCCCACATCCAATCAACCGCCACGCGGTGCCCAAGGCCGCAGGCTATTGGGGCCCGCGGCGCTTCGCACTTGCCCCTTCGCTTACCTGCTAAGCCAAGTCCGTGCGTGCCTTGGGCCCGGGGGCTACTGTCGGTGTTATGGGAACGGGGGTACACTGACTTGCCTTCCTGCGGCCTGCGGCGTGGCTCAAGGAGTGGCCTGGTACGGCCCATCTTCATCAACACATGCTTAAGACCCTCGCGAGGGGCGAGCCTCGCGGGGCGGACGACAGGAGGCTCCCTCGGGCACAGCCTCGTCAGGCTGGATCGCGAGGAGGCGGAGAGATCAAGGCGGGGTACCTCGCGAGGTGCCCATGATGCAAGCCATGACGACCGAGGCCAGGCGGGCGCCAGGCGGGCGCCGGCCTATGCAGAGTCCTTGTTTCCTCTTTGGTGCAAAGGGGGCAAGCACAGGCAAGGGTATCAAGCAAAGGCAACCATTTGAGTGCAACAAGACCAAGACCAGCAGGACGGTAGGATGGAGGTCATCGTAAAGCCCAAGCCGGCGTCATCGTCAGGGTCTTTGGCAGGAGAGGACCAACTTTAGTCAGGATAAGTGTACTAGATGTTCCCCTTCAAAATGGCCAACTGTTGGCGCCGTTTCCGCTCAATATTTGGGAAGAGGCCCAGGGCCTCTGCCTATAAATAGGACTAGCCACTCACAGGGGTAGAGGCATGGAAAGAACAAGGATAGAGAGAGAGAGAGAAGCGACTGAACTCCCCGTAGCAGTTCATCGCACCAACCAATAACAGACCCTCGCGAGGCTGTTCTTCCTTGTACTATCCATCATCAGCCCCAGGGGAAATCCACACACCACACACTGGAGTAGGGTGTTACACCACAATGGTGGCCCAAACCAGTATAAACCTTGTGTCCTTTGTGTTGTTCTTCGTGTAGTTTTAGATCCTTGCGAGCCGACGAGACACGGGTAGGCGGTAGGTGAGATCTCCGCGCGCACCCTAGAGTTCGAACCTTGAGGGTCTGCCGGAACCCTGAATCCGACATTTGGCGCGCCAGGCAGGGGGTGCGCCGGAGCTTTCCCTTCCACCAACCCGCGCTCCGCCAACACCGCGATTCGCCCTCATGATGGGCAATGTGTCGCCCGCTCCAGTCGCCGGTGCCAGCATGGGGGCCAGGGGGCTCCGAGCCTTGGCCCCCGCCTTCCGACAGGTGCTATGGCCGAACAAGTTCAAGCCGGAGATGCCACCACGCTACAACGGGACGGCTGGTCCGCTGGCTTTCCTGATGGCATACGAGGAGGACGTCCTCAAGGCCGGGGGCGACGATAGGGTCATGGCCAACTGGTTTCCCCTGGCTCTCACTGGCGTCCCGCGCATGTGGCTGCTCCACCTGCCGACGGCTTCCGTGGCCTCCTGGGGGGAGCTGCGCGGCCTTTTCCTCGCCCAGTATGCTGCACCGGCGCACCCGGTGTCGCAGCTCTCCTAGGCGGCTCGCAGGCACCACCTTCAGGCCGCCACGTCAAGTCATTCGTCCGCCAGATCGGTGCCGCTTCCGCGCCGTGTGGGGTCCCTCCGGGCTCGGCGGCGCCTGAAGACGATCTGGCCTTCAGCTCGGACGATCACCCCTGCAACTCGGCCTACTTGGGCATGCTCCCAATGCTATGCACCCCCACCATCTGTCAGGTGGCCGTCACCAGGACCCTCATCGACGGCGGTGCTGGCCTCCGCATGCTCTCAGTGGAGGCCTTCAGCCTTCTCCACGTACCGCTGGAGCGGCTGCAGCCCAGCACGCCCTTCTTGGGCGTCGGAGCCGGCTCCACCGGCTCCCTGGGGCAGATCCGCCTTCCGGTGACCTTCGGCACCTACGACAACTTCCGCACGGAGCTAATCGACTTCGACATCGCCCCCATTGGCCTCCCATACAACGCCATCCTTGGCTACCCGGCACTAGCCCGGTTCATGGCCGTAACTCACCCAGCGTACAACCTCATGAAGATGCCCGGGAGTAGCGGCGTCCTCACCGTGTCTGGAGACATCGGGGATGCATTTCAAGCGCTCAAGCTCGCCTTCAAGGCAGCGGCGGTGGCGCAGCCCGCCGACTCAGACGCCCCTGAACCCAAGGGGGCTGCACTGGCCAAGAAGAAGCAGCTATTCACTCAGGACAAGGCGGAAACCAAGCAGGTACTGGTCGACGAAGATGGATCTACCAGCGCCACCTTCACCATAGGCGCCAACCTCGAGCCCGAACAGGAGGAAGCCTTGGTGAAGTTCCTACGCGTGAAAAAGAAGGTATTTGCGTGGGAACCTGATCAGCTGGCAGGGGTCCCGAGGGGCGTAATTGAGCATCACCTCAACGTGTGCCCCAACGTGCGCCCCGTGAAGCAGAAGGCGAGGCGGCAGCCCACTGAGAAGCAAGCTTTCATCATCCAAGAGACCGGCAAGTTGGAGGCGGCGGGGGTCATTCGCGAGGTCCGTTACCCAGATTTGTTGGCTAACCCGGTTGTCGTGCCGAAGAAAGGGGGAAAGGAACACATGTGTGTTGACTTCACCAACCTCAACAAGGCCTGCCCCCAGGATCCGTTCCCGCTCCCTCGCATCGACCGTCGAATCGACCGCCGAGTGTGACTTGTTGTGCTTCCTGGATGCCTTCTCCAGCTACCACCAGATCAAGATGGCAGTAGAAGATGTAGAAAAGACGGCCTTCCTGACCCCGTGCGGAGTGTACTTCTATACATGCATGCCGTTCGGGCTGCGCAATGCCTTGGGCCGGCAACTCGGGAGGAATGATGAGGCTTATGTTGATGACATTGTGGTGAAGTCTCGGGAGGCAAAAACCCTGATACAGGACTTGGAGGAAACCTTCGCGAGCCTAAACGAAGTGGACCTGCGGCTCAACCCGGAGAAGTGTGTGTTTGGAGTCCCCTCGGGCAAGCTCCTAGGTTTCCTCGTATCTCACTGGGGCATCGAGGCCAACCCAGAAAAGGTAAAAGCAGTCAAGGACATGAGCCCGCAAAAGACCCTCAGAGAAATGCAGAAGCTCACCGGGCATGTAACCGCACTAGGGCGCTTCATCTCCAAGCTGGGGGAACGAGCGTTTCCCTTCTTCAAGCTGATGAAGAAGAAGGGCCCCTTTGAATGGAGGACGACAAGGCCTTCCACGATCTCAAGAGGTACTTGACCAGCCCCTCGGTGATGGTGGCTCCGCGTCCTTAGGAGCCCCTGGTGCTCTACCTTGCGGCCACCCCTTACTCTGCCAGCGCAGCCCTGGTGGCTGTTAGGGAGGAGCGTAGGACCAAGGCCATAGCAACTATTCAGGTTAATGCAAAGCAGGGCCAAGAGGGCCTCACACAGACCGCGGCTGCAGCCGAGAAGGACCAGCCACAGCAGGGAAGCACACCCGGGACAGAGGAGTCCCCTCCTCCAGGCGACCAGTCGCTGGGGGCTCCGTTGCCTCTGGAGGCGTCCCGGCCTCCGGAGGACTCTAGCGGCGCCAGCACTCCCAACCTCGTTGAGCAACCTGTATACTTTGTCAGCACGGTGTTGCTGGACGCAAGGGCGCGATACTCCATGCCTCAGAAACTCCTCCTCGCGCTATTGGTAGCCTCGCACAAGCTGCAACACTATTTCCAAGGCCATCCCATCAAGGTCGTCTCAGCATACCCCTTGGAAAGGGTGCTCAGGAGCCCCAACTCAGCTGGAAGGGTCGCTGAGTGGAACATCAAGCTGCAAGCGTTTCAGATAGAATTCAGCACAACCAGAGTCATCAAGGGGGCCGCGCTCGCGAGGAGGCTGAGAGATCAAGGCGGGGTACCTCGCGAGGTGCCCATGACGCAAGCCATGACGACCGAGGCCAAGCGGGCGCCAGGCGGGCGCCGGCCTGCGCAGAGTCCTTGTTTCCCCTTTGGTGCAAAGGGGGCAAGCGCAGGCAAGGGTATCAAGCAAAGGCAACCATTTCGGTGCAACAAGACCAAGACCAGCAGGACGGCAGGATGGAGGTCATCGTGGAGCCCAAGCTGGCGTGATCGTCAGGGTCTTTGGCAGGCGAGGACCAACTTTAGTCAGGATAAGTGTACTAGATGTTCCCCTTCAAAATGGCCAACTGTTGGCGCCCTTCCCGCTCAATATTTGGGAAGAGGCCCAGGGCCTCCGCCTATAAATAGGACTAGCCACCCACAGTGTAGAGGCATGGAAAGCACAAGGATAGAGAGAGAGAAGCGACTGAACTCCCCCTAGCAGTTCATCGCACCAGCCAATAACAGACCCTCGCGAGGCTGTTCTTCCTTCTACTATCCATCATCAGCCCCAGGGGCAATCCACACACCACACACTGGAGTAGGGTGTTACACCACAATGGTGGCCCGAACCAGTATAAACTTTGTGTCCTTTGTGTTGTTCTTCGTGTAGTTTTTGAAGGAAATATGCCCTAGAGGCAATAATAAAGTTATTATTTATTTCCTTATAATCATGATAAATGTTTATTATTCATGCTAGAATTGTATTTACCGGAAACATAATACATGTGTGAATACATAGACAAACAGAGTTTCACTAGTATGCCTCTACTTGACTAGCTCGTTAATCAAAGATGGTTATGTTTCCTAACCATGAACAATGAGTTGTTATTTGATTAACGAGGTCACATCATTAGTAGAATGATCTGATTGACATGACCCATTCCATTAGCTTAGCACCCGATCGTTTAGTATGTTGCTATTGCTTTCTTCATGACTTATACATGTTCCTATGACTATGAGATTATGCAACTCCCGTTTACCGGAGGAACACTTTGGGTACTACCAAACGTCACAACGTAACTGGGTGATTATAAAGGAGTACTACAGGTGTCTCCAATGGTTGATGTTGGGTTGGCGTATTTCGAGATTAGGATTTGTCACTCCGATTGTCGGAGAGGTATCTCTGGGCCCTCTCGGTAATACACATCACATAAGCCTTGCAAGCATTACAACTAATATGTTAGTTGTGAGATGATGTATTACGGAACGAGTAAAGAGACTTGCCGGTAACGAGATAGAACTAGGTATTGGATACCGACGATCGAATCTCGGGCAAGTAACATACCGATGACAAAGGGAACAACGTATGTTGTTATGCGGTCTGACCGATAAAGATCTTCATAGAATATGTAGGAGCCAATATGGGCATCCAGGTCCCGCTATTGGTTATTGACCAGAGACATGTCTCGGTCATGTCTACATTGTTCTCGAACCCGTAGGGTCCGCACGCTTAAGGTTACGATGACAGTTATATTATGAGTTTATGCATTTTGATGTACCGAAGGTTGTTCGGAGTCCCGGATGTGATCACGGACATGACGAGGAGTCTCGAAATGGTCGAGACGTAAAGATTGATATATTGGAAGCCTATGTTTGGACATCGGAAGTGTTCCGGGTGAAATCGGGATTTTACCGGGTTACCGGGAGGTTACCGGAACCCCCCGGGAGCCATATGGGCCTTCATGGGCCTTAGTGGAAAGGAGAAAGGGGAAGCCCAAGGTGGCTGCGCCTCTTCCCCCTCCCCTAGTCCTATTAGGACTAGGAGAAGGTGGCCGGCCCCCCTCTCTCCCTTCCCCTCCGAGGAATCCTAGTTGGACTAGGATTGGGGGGAGGAATCCTACTCCTAGAGGGAGTAGGACTCTCCTGCGCCTCCCTCAATGGCCGGCCAGCCTCCCCCCTCTACTCCTTTATATACGGAGGCAGGGGCACCTCTAAACACACAAGTTGACACAAGTTGATCCACGTGATCGATTCCTTAGCCGTGTGCGGTGCCCCCTGCCACCATATTCCTCGATAATACTGTAGCGGAGTTTAGGCGAAGCCCTGCTGCTGTAGTTCATCAAGATCGTCACCACGCCGTCGTGCTGACGGAACTCTTCCCCGACACTTTGCTGGATCGGAGTCCGGGGATCGTCATCGAGCTGAACGTGTGCTCGAACTCGGAGGTGCCGTAGTTTCGGTGCTTGATCGGTTGGATCGTGAAGACGTACGACTACTTCCTCTACGTTGTGTCATCGCTTCCGCAGTCGGTCTGCGTTGGGTACGTAGACAACACTCTCCTCTCGTTGCTATGCATCACATGATCTTGCGTGTGCGTAGGAAATTTTTTGAAATTACTACGAAACCCATCAGTGGCACCCGAGCCAGGTTACTTATGTTGATGTTATATGCACGAGTAGAACACAAGTGAGTTGTGGACGATACAAGTCATACTGCCTACCAGCATGTCATATTTTGGTTCGGCGGTATTGTTGGACGAGACGACCCAGACCAACCTTACGCGTACGCTTACGCGAGACCGGTTCCCTCGACGTGCTTTGCACAGAGATGGCTTGCGGGCGACTGTCTCTCAAACTTTAGTTGAACCAAGTATGGCTACGCCCGGTCCTTGCGAAGGTTAAAACGGAGTCTATTTGACAAACTATCGTTGTGGTTTTGATGCGTAGGTGAGATTGGTTCTTACTTAAGCCCGTAGCAGCCACGTAAAACATGCAACAACAAAGTAGAGGACGTCTAACTTGTTTTTGCAGGGCATGTTGTGATGTGATATGGTCAAAGCATGATGCTGAATTTTATTGTATGAGATGATCATGTTTTGTAACCGAGTTATCGGCAACTGGCAGGAGCCATATGGTTGTCGCTTTATTGTATGCAATGCAATCGCGATGTAATGCTTTACTTTATTACTAAACGGTAGTGATAGTCGTGGAAGCATAAGATTGGCGAGACGACAACGATGCTACGATGGAGATCAAGGTGTCGCGCCGGTGACGATGGTGATCATGACGGTGCTTTGGAGATGGAGATCACAAGCACAAGATGATGATGGCCATATCATATCACTTATAATGATTGCATGTGATGTTTATCTTTTTATGCATCTTATCTTGCTTTGATTGACGGTAGCATTATAAGATGATCTCTCACTAAATTATCAAGAAGTGTTCTCCCTGAGTATGCACCGTTGCCAAAGTTCGTCGTGCCCAGACACCACGTGATGATCGGGTGTGATAAGCTCTACGTCCATCTACAACGGGTGCAAGCCAGTTTTTGCACACGCAGAATACTCAGGTTAAACTTGACGAGCCTAGCATATGCAGATATGGCCTCGGAACACGGAGACCGAAAGGTCGAGCGTGAATCATATAGTAGATATGATCAACATAACGATGTTCACCATTGAAAACTACTCCATCTCACGTGATGATCGGTTATGGTTTAGTTGATTTGGATCACGTAATCACTTAGAGGATTAGAGGGATGTCTATCTAAGTGGGAGTTCCTAAGTAATATGATTAATTGAACTTAAATTTATCATGAACTTAGTACCTGATAGTATCTTGCTTGTTTATGTTAATTGTAGATAGATGGCTCGTGCTGTTGTTCCGTTGAATTTTAATGCGTTCCTTGAGAAAGCAAAGTTGAAAGATGATGGTAGCAATTACACGGACTAGGTCCGTAACTTGAGGATTATCCTCATTGCTGCACAGAAGAATTACATCCTGGAAGCACCGCTGGGTGCCAGGCCTGCTGCTGGAGCAACGCCAGATGTTATGAACGTCTGGCAGAGCAAAGCTGATGACTACTCGATAGTTCAGTGTGCCATGCTTTACGGCTTAGAATCGGGACTTCAACGACGTTTTGAACGTCATGGAGCATATGAGATGTTCCAGGAGTTGAAGTTAATATTTCAAGCAAATGCCCGGATTGAGAGATATGAAGTCTCCAATAAGTTCTATAGCTGCAAGATGGAGGAGAACAGTTCTGTCAGTGAGCATATACTCAAAATGTCTGGGTATAATAATCACTTGATTCAATTGGGAGTTAATCTTCCGGATGATTGCGTCATCGACAGAATTCTCCAATCACTGCCACCAAGCTACAAGAGCTTCGTAATGAACTATAATATGCAAGGGATGAACAAGACTATTCCCGAGCTCTTCGCAATGCTAAAAGCTGCGGAGGTAGAAATCAAGAAGGAGCATCAAGTGTTGATGGTTAACAAGACCACTAGTTTCAAGAAAAAGGGCAAAGGGAAGAAAAAGGAGAACTTCAAAAAGAACGGCAAGCAAGTTGCTGCTCAAGAGAAGAAACCCAAGTCTGGACCTAAGCCTGAAACTGAGTGCTTCTACTGCAAGCAGACTGGTCACTGGAAGCGGAACTGCCCCAAGTATTTGGCGGATAAGAAGGATGGCAAGGTGAACAAAGGTATATGTGATATACATGTTATTGATGTGTACCTTACTAGAGCTCGCAGTAGCACCTGGGTATTTGATACTGGTTCTGTTGCTAATATTTGCAACTCGAAACAGGGACTACAGAATAAGGGGGCACTAGCAAAGGACGAGGTGACGATGTGCGTGGGAAACGGTTCCAAAGTCGATGTGATCGCAGTCGGCACGCTACCTCTACATCTACCTTCGGGATTAATATTAGACCTAAATAATTGTTATTTGGTGCCAGCGTTGAGCATGAACATTATATCTGGATCTTGTTTAATGCGAGACGGTTATTCATTTAAATCAGAGAATAATGGTTGTTCTATTTATATGAGTAATATCTTTTATGGTCATGCACCCTTGAAGAGTGGTCTATTCTTACTAAATCTCGATAGTAGTAATACACATATTCATAATGTTGAAGCCAAAAGATGCAGAGTTGATAATGAAAGTGCAACTTATTTGTGGCACTGTCGTTTAGGTCATATCGGTATAAAGCGCATGAAGAAACTCCATACCGATGGACTTTTGGAACCACTTGATTATGAATCACTTGGTACTTGCGAACCGTGCCTCATGGGCAAGATGACTAAAACACCGTTCTCCGGTACTATGGAGAGAGCAACAGATTTGTTGGAAATCATACATACCGATGTATGTGGCCCAATGAATATTGAGGCTCGTGGCGGATATCGTTATTTTCTCACCTTCACAGATGATTTAAGCAGATATGGGTATATTTACTTAATGAAACATAAGTCTGAAACATTTGAAAAGTTCAAAGAATTTCAGAGTGAAGTTGAAAATCATCGTAACAAGAAAATAAAGTTTCTACGATCTGATCGTGGAGGAGAATATTTGAGTTACGAGTTTGGTGTACATTTGAAAAACTGTGGAATAGTTTCGCAACTCACGCCACCCGGAACACCACAGCGTAATGGTGTGTCCGAACGTCGTAATCGTACTTTACTAGATATGGTACGATCTATGATGTCTCTTACTGATTTACCGCTATCATTTTGGGGATATGCTTTAGAGACGGCCGCATTCACGTTAAATAGGGCACCATCAAAATCCGTTGAGACGACGCCTTATGAACTGTGGTTTGGCAAGAAACCAAAGTTGTCGTTTCTTAAAGTTTGGGGCTACGATGCTTATGTGAAAAAGCTTCAACCTGATAAGCTCGAACCCAAATCGGAGAAATGTGTCTTCATAGGATACCCAAAGGAAACTATTGGGTACACCTTCTATCACAGATCCGAAGGCAAAACATTCGTTGCTAAGAATGGATCATTTCTAGAGAAGGAGTTTCTCTCGAAAGAAGTGAGTGGGAGGAAAGTAGAACTTGACGAGGTAACTGTACCTGCTCCCTTACTGGAAAGTAGTTCATCACAGAAAACTGTTTCAGTGACACCTACACCAGTTAGTGAGGAAGCCAATGATAATGATCATGAAACTTCAGATCAAGATACTACTGAACCTCGTAGATCAACCAGAGTAAGATCCGCACCAGAGTGGTACGGTAATCCTGTTCTGGAGGTCATGCTACTAGATCATGATGAACCTACGAACTATGAAGAAGCGATGGTGAGCCCAGATTCCGCAAAGTGGCTAGAAGCCATGAAATCTGAGATGGGATCCATGTATGAGAACAAAGTATGGACTTTGGTTGACTTGCCCGATGATCGGCAAGCGATTGAGAATAAATGGATCTTTAAGAAGAAGACTGACGCTGATGGTAATGTTACTGTCTACAAAGCTCGGCTTGTCGCAAAAGGTTTTCGGCAAGTTCAAGGGATTGACTACGATGAGACCTTCTCACCCGTAGCGATGCTTAAGTCCGTCCGAATCATGTTAGCAATTGCCGCATTTTATGATTATGAAATTTGGCAAATGGATGTCAAAACTGCATTCCTGAATGGATTTCTGGAAGAAGAGTTGTATATGATGCAACCAGAAGGTTTTGTCGATCCAAAAGGAGCTAACAAAGTGTGCAAGCTCCAGCGATCCATTTATGGACTGGTGCAAGCCTCTCGGAGTTGGAATAAACGTTTTGATAGTGTGATCAAAGCATTTGGTTTTATACAGACTTTCGGAGAAGCCTGTATTTACAAGAAAGTGAGTGGGAGCTCTGTAGTATTTCTGATATTATATGTAGATGACATATTACTGATTGGAAATGATATGGAATTTCTGGATAGCATAAAGGGATACTTGAATAAAAGTTTTTCAATAAAAGACCTCGGTGAAGCTGCTTACATATTAGGCATTAAGATCTATAGAGATAGATCAAGACGCTTAATTGGACTTTCACAAAGCACATACCTTGACAAAATTTTGAAGAAATTCAAAATGGATCAAGCAAAGAAAGGGTTCTTGCCTGTGTTACAAGGTGTGAAATTGAGTAAGACTCAATGCCCGACCACTGCAGAAGATAGAGAGAATATGAAAGATGTTCCCTATGCATCAGCCATAGGCTCTATCATGTATGCAATGCTGTGTACCAGACCTGATGTGTGCCTTGCTATAAGTTTAGCAGGGAGGTACCAAAGTAATCCAGGAATGGATCACTGGACAGCGGTCAAGAACATCCTGAAATACCTGAAAAGGACTAAGGATATGTTTCTCGTATATGGAAGTGACAGAGAGCTCATCGTAAAAGGTTACGTTGATGCAAGCTTTGACACTGATCCGGACGATTCTAAATCGCAAACCGGATACGTGTTTACATTAAACGGTGGAGCTGTCAGTTGGTGCAGTTCTAAACAAAGCGTCGTAGCGGGATCTACATGTGAAGCGGAATACATAGCTGCTTCGGAAGCAGCAAATGAAGGAGTCTGGATGAAGGAGTTCATATCCGATCTAGGTGTCATACCTAGTGCATCGGGTCCAATGAAAATCTTTTGTGACAATACTGGTGCAATTGCCTTGGCAAAGGAATCCAGATTTCACAAAAGGACCAAACACATCAAGAGACGCTTCAACTCCATCCGGGATCTAGTCCAGGTGGGAGACATAGAGATTTGCAAGATACATACGGATCTGAATGTTGCAGACCCGTTGACTAAGCTTCTTCAACGAGCAAAACATGATCAGCACCAAAGCTCCATGGGTGTTAGATTCATTACAGTGTAATCTAGATTATTGACTCTAGTGCAAGTGGGAGACTGAAGGAAATATGCCCTAGAGGCAATAATAAAGTTATTATTTATTTCCTTATAATCATGATAAATGTTTATTATTCATGCTAGAATTGTATTTACCGAAAACATAATACATGTGTGAATACATAGACAAACAGAGTGTCACTAGTATGCCTCTACTTGACTAGCTCGTTAATCAAAGATGGTTATGTTTCCTAACCATGAACAATGAGTTGTTATTTGATTAACGAGGTCACATCATTAGTAGAATGATCTGATTGACATGACCCATTCCATTAGCTTAGCACCCGATCGTTTAGTATGTTGCTATTGCTTTCTTCATGACTTATACATGTTCCTATGACTATGAGATTATGCAACTCCCGTTTACCGGAGGAACACTTTGGGTACTACCAAACGTCACAACGTAACTGGGTGATTATAAAGGAGTACTACAGGTGTCTCCAATGGTCGATGTTGGGTTGGCGTATTTCGAGATTAGGATTTGTCACTCCGATTGTCGGAGAGGTATCTCTGGGCCCTCTCGGTAATACACATCACATAAGCCTTGCAAGCATTACAACTAATATGTTAGTTGTGAGATGATGTATTACGGAACGAGTAAAGAGACTTGCCGGTAATGAGATAGAACTAGGTATTGGATACCGACGATCGAATCTCGGGCAAGTAACATACCGATGACAAAGGGAACAACGTATGTTGTTATGCGGTCTGACTGATAAAGATCTTCGTAGAATATGTAGGAGCCAATATGGGCATCCAGGTCCCGCTATTGGTTATTGACCAGAGACATGTCTCGGTCATGTCTACATTGTTCTCGAACCCGTAGGGTCCGCACGCTTAAGGTTACGATGACAGTTATATTATGAGTTTATGCATTTTGATGTACCGAAGGTTGTTCGGAGTCCCGGATGTGATCACGGACATGACGAGGAGTCTCGAAATGGTCGAGACGTAAAGATTGATATATTGGAAGCCTATGTTTGGACATCGGAAGTGTTCCGGGTGAAATCGGGATTTTACCGGGTTACCGGGAGGTTACCGGAACCCCCCGGGAGCCATATGGGCCTTCATGGGCCTTAGTGGAAAGGAGAAAGGGGAAGCCCAAGGTGGCTGCGCCTCTTCCCCCTCCCCTAGTCCTATTAGGACTAGGAGAAGGTGGCCGGCCCCCCTCTCTCCCTTCCCCTCCGAGGAATCCTAGTTGGACTAGGATTGGGGGGAGGAATCCTACTCCCAGAGGGAGTAGGACTCTCCTGCGCCTCCCTCAATGGCCGGCCAGCCTCCCCCCCTCTACTCCTTTATATACGGAGGCAGGGGCACCTCTAAACACACAAGTTGACACAAGTTGATCCACGTGATCGATTCCTTAGCCGTGTGCGGTGCCCCCTGCCACCATATTCCTCGATAATACTGTAGCGGAGTTTAGGCGAAGCCCTGCTGCTGTAGTTCATCAAGATCGTCACCACGCCGTCGTGCTGACGGAACTCTTCCCCGACACTTTGCTGGATCGGAGTCCGGGGATCGTCATCGAGCTGAACGTGTGCTCGAACTCGGAGGTGCCGTAGTTTCGGTGCTTGATCGGTTGGATCGTGAAGACGTACGACTACTTCCTCTATGTTGTGTCATCGCTTCCGCAGTCGGTCTGCGTTGGGTACGTAGACAACACTCTCCTCTCGTTGCTATGCATCACATGATCTTGCGTGTGCGTAGGAAAATTTTTGAAATTACTACGAAACCCATCAGTTTTAGATCCTTGCGAGGCGACGAGACACGGGTAGGCGGTAGGTGAGATCTCCGCGCGCACCCTAGAGCTCGAACCTTGAGGGTCTGCCGGAACCCTGAATCCGACATAAGTATCAATGGTTAGTGTGCTGTCAATTTATCCCATTTCAGATTGGCAAATAAAGAGACGGTTTAAATAATAGTAGAATGATATGACATTGTTCATAGTTAAGACATTACAGAATATGACATTTTGCTGTAGGTAGGTTCACCACACCACTGGATTACGGATGAAGAACAAAAGCATACATGCAGTGCAAAAGAAGATCACTTGCTTTGTATAGTTTAATTTACATGGTATGAAGAAGGAACTTGGTTGTACAACTGAAAACTTAAATTGAGAAGGACAAACTTTTGTTTATGAACTACATAATAAACTTTAAACACCAAAAATAAGCAGCTATTGCAGTCATGCCTAACCAAATATACAAAACAAAGTTTGAAGGCTTGAGAAGGACAAACTTACATTACTGGTGAAGACAGGCTCTATAAAGCCCTTGTCCATGTTGATGGGGGGGGGGGCAATTCAAGATGTTTAGCACAGGATCTTCTTCATAAGCATTGCCTTTATTCTACATTTTGTTAAGAGTAAATATAGATGTGATAATATACGAAAAAATGGAGAATGTTTAAGATAAGATGAAGAGTGATGCTACATAACCAAGTAGCTATAAATGTATGTGCAGCGATACAGGCAAAAGGCACAGCCAAGAGCAATGCACAGCTAAACTTCTTCAGTACCAACCTTATGGTAAGAGTAAATATAGATCTGATGTGTAGAAAATGAAGGGCAAAGGAAAATAAGCTGCAGAGTGATGATACATGAACAACTACCTGTCAATGTAAGTACACTGATAAAGGACAACATGTACTTACAAGAACAATGCAGAGCTAAAAAAATCATTGGCATTGGATATATTCTACGCTAATGTAACCATTCATATAGATCAGATAATTTGGAGCGAACAATTGATAAGAAGGCTATCATGCATACTGCTGTCACATAATGAACCAGGTATGTATGCAAGTACAGTGATACAGGACAATAGGTACTAACAAGAGCAAAGCAGCGGGCAGCATATTTGCGATATCCCGTCATTCTTTTCAAACCAGAATTCTTCTTCGAGTTGATTTCCTGCAAAAAAAATTCGTAAGGCACATGCGGAAAAGTAGAAGTTCAAATTTTCTTGTGATTTCATAGACAGTACCTCATCCTGGTAACGAGACCAGTGCATAACAAGGTTTTTCCATTCAATGTCTTCTAAATTTAGCACAAGAGACTTCATCGGAAATTCGTTTATAGACTTGCCATCAAAGTGTGATTTCCTCAGGTAACACCGATACTACTGCAATGCTTCCTTGAAAAGCACAAGCAAGCTTTGCTCGTCATGACTATCCAGATTGAACCTCACCTACACTACGGGAAATAGGAGATTTGCCGTCAGTACTTTCTTTGCCGTAAGCATTTCGTCGGGGTAGACGGCAAAGAATGGGTTTGCCATCAACAGTAGACGGCAAAGAAAAAGTAACGGCGAAATAAACTTTGCCGTCTGCCTTTTATTTTACAGACGGAAAAGAGAAAACTTTGTCGTCTATCAACATAAATACAGACGGCTAAAACCTTTGCCGTCTGCCTTTTTGATTATAGATGGCAAGGAGCTCACTTTGCCGTCTTTAATATAAAACTAGCACAGTGGCCCGCTTGTTGCGTGGGCTAGAATTTTAAAAAGTTTAATAATATAGATATATTAGTTGATTTGTTTAAAGAAAAATTGAAATCATACTATTGACATTTATACAAATATAAGACTTCTATGAATAAAGGTTTGTGTTAGGTATTTTAGATATTATTATTTATCCGTATATATAAATATGTATGTTACCTTCTGCACGGTGGATAAAGACGAAGTAACCTTAACACTAAATTCTTCTAACAACAAACTTATTATTTTATTTTAATATTTTTATAGGATCATCACCCCATCCTTTTTGTAGCCACATGTGCAATTACCCCAGCGATCCTTCTCTTCCATGCACATCTTGCGTTTGATGTCCTTTTGTTGACACAGACTATGCAAATAGGTGATGCTATCAGCCTAAAATCCAATCAAACACTCCAATCTAGTTCACCTTTTGGCAATAACATGTAAGGTTACTGGCATACTATGGTGGATTTGTGTTGTAATTCCTAGACACTATCCCTTAGAATAGTCGATGTGTTTTTGTTTTTGTACATCGGTCACCGTGGAGCCTTTTCCCTTATAAGGATAACATGTAGTCTTTAGCAAATCGTTTAACCAATACTTTTAAAAAATGTTTTCATATATTTTACAATTTATTACACTTAGTAATAATGTTGTCATTTGGTTAGAGTCGTTCATGCCTAGCACATTTTATATTTGATAACCTACGTGGTAATTGTTTTGTATGTTGACCAAACATTTTTTTTTCAAATATTAGATTAGTACACGTAAGTGATTTTTGGTTGTCTGCTCCAAGTTCATTTGTTCAGACAATATTTAGTTCTATAGTTATCAGTCCGTGAAAGTAAAGCTCAGAATGTGACTTAGATAATTTGTCTTTTTGTATAGTGTCATGACGTATAATCATGAGTAAAAATTTAAAATTATGCCGTGGACAGATTGATGTGCCAAATGAATGTTTAGAAAATACTGATATATGACCAATAAATTGAATTTTAAATTTAATCCACTTGCCACTAAAACCAGATACATTTAAGATATCAAAAAAGCTATAATATAAAAATTAATCCGCCAGCCAACAAAAAAATTCCCATTGTTTTTTCCAATCTGAAAAATGTTTAAATGTGTAACTAACTACCTAAAGTTCTAAATAAAATTATAGAACTACGTAAGTTTTATTATTGTATCATATATAAGCATGTTGTGGATGATCATGCATCTGCCAGTTTTTTTGGGATCGATTGTATGGGAATGCTCACACACATGCCTCATAGCGCAATCGACTCTGAAGCGTGTGATTGCATCATACACAACATTCAAGTCATCACAAAGTAGCACAATCTTTTTTAGTTAATCATCATGTATGTGTTTGTGAACTATATACGTATATGCACCTTTTTGTATTTTTTATTTTATAAGGAGGGTACGTGCATGCAATGTAAAAAAAATGGGACGTACATGTCCTTCCTTTCATGTAGCTGGCCATCCTTTCTATCCACGAGGGCAGCACATTAATTAGGTTTTTTTCCACCAAGAGTTTAGTTTATTTTGAATGGCTGATTTGTTGGTTCATTCACACTAGGGACCATGGGGGACAGTTCAATTTTGTTTTTGCTTTTTATTTTATAAGGAGGGAACGTGCATGCGATGTAAAAAAATGGGACGTACATGTCCTTTTCATGTAGCTGGCCATCCTTTCTATCCTGGAGGGAAGCACATTAATTAGGTTTTTTTCCACCAAGAGTTTAGTTTATTTTGAATGGCTGATTTGTTGGTTCATTCACACTACCGACAATGGGACAGTTCAATTTTGTTTTTACTTCTTCTCTAATGCTATACGTGGAAGGCTATACCAATTTTTTTATTTTCTATTGCTATACGATCGGAGGCTGTACCAAATATATTTTTCCTTGAACATATGTCACGTAAGTCCTCTTAGGCCCACCATGTTACATAGATTGAACGGTCACGTAGTATTATTTTTAGGACTTCCGAAAGATCAAGGGCTAGTATTTTCTGATTAACGTGGAATTTTCTAGCCGATTTTAATTGCTTCTAGTTCACCTTATATTACTTTTAATATATAATAGATACAGTGGGCAAAGGACTTTGCCGTCTGTGATTTTAATCTTTGCCGTCTGGATTTGGGTCTTTCCCGTATGTGATCCACAGACGGCAAATTATCAGTTTCCTGTAGTGCTAGTTACAACAATGTAATGTAAATTATTGATATGTTCGATCAGCAGAAAACAGGAAAATAATAACCATGAATAATAGCACTTACACGTAAGTTGGACAGAAAGCTGTGAAAATGGTGTTTGTCTTCACTATAATCTTCGCATGATGGGAATATATGCACGTAGTCCCTAACAACATTAAAAACATTGTCTTTTAAATTGGGAATAAATGGAATGGGGTTCCAATCTACAGGAATTGGCTGTCTCTGCAGTTGGGATAGGTCTTCGGCCGGTGGACTTGCTGTACTTTTTGCTGGAGTGGGATTTTTCTGTGGTACGGCTGGTGCTATGGCAAATGAAATCGTTATACCTTTTGCTGGAGTGCAGGTCATGTGTGGTGGGGCTAGTGGTGTGGCCAGTGAAGTATGGGTACAGTCTGCTGGAGTCGGTCCTATGTTTGGGGTCACTGGTTGTACAGCCAATATAAGTGGGGCGTTGTCTGATTTCTCCGGCACCACCACGTTTTTCAACGACTTTGCTGCTGCTCCTTCAGGTTCGGCAATCACCCTCTTCCTTTTTGATGTCTGAGGCACAAGAACAGCATTTGAGTGGAAAAACATGGTATGACGACAGATGGAATATGTATTGATAATGGATGGGCATGGCATCTCGAGTTATATGATGAGTAAACTAAGCAGATGGTGGTGCAACAAAGTAGAAGAAATGCAAGACAACATATGCAAGATACGCGCAATCAATAAAACCTTGCCAAATTAGAACAGGCACCTTGATGGGTGAACAGGACAGGCCATCTGCCTTTGACTCCTCGAGGTTAGAATAGTTATTAGGATGATATTCTGAACAAGAATCAGCAGCTGTGGAGCGTACGAGTTTCATTGCCTCCAGAATGGCACTCAATGCCTTGGTGCCAATTTTGTAAGTCATTGCAATGTTCTATAATATTCTTCTGATGCGCGGATTCTGATATTCACTGTAATTGCGTATAATATCTGAGAACCATGAAAACATAAATAATTGTGAGATTATCTTTGTAATGCAGATGATATTCTAATATAGGGGCGCCCTTGTAAACACTTATGTGCTATCACTGGATTCTGATGAGAGAGCTCACGTGTGCTGTAATATCATGCGTGCATTTATATAATCTGGCACAAGTACATAAAAAAATAGGCTCCAGAAGTAAGGATAGCTGGCAGATGATAGGTTCATAATATACTATAATGAGATTTTATTGCCAAACCATGATAACAAGAGCACACAGCAACTAGGCAGATCATAGTGTACATAACAGGGGTACACCATAACCACGATATATAAATCGGGAAAGTGGAACTGGCTTGAAAATACGGTGTTGTATTGCCGCTAGTAATTGAAAGCCTATCGATCACGTACAGGCCAGCACTATCGAACATGGTAAAGAAGAGCAAGCAGATTTTGGATAATAAAATGTTGGTTGCGTAGTGCCCACACCAGATGAACCAGAGCACATTAAGAATGCAACTCCCAGATGTCTCTCGGCCATTTCAAGCGGTTGGATGAAGATCCTACGTCTCCTAACCCTTCTTCTTCCTCGTCTATTAATTGTTCCCATACAGAACACCGCACGGGCCGCCGGCCGGACCATCGGCCCCCACCGCCTGTGTTCCTCTGCCACCCCCACCACCCACCCGCGTCGAGTTTTCTTCGTTCGACGAGGCCCCACAACCACTCAAGCCCCTTGGATCGCACCGGCGAACTTCGGCGAGCTCTGAAAAATCGACTGACCCAATTTTGAAATTTAGTCTATTGTGATTTAACTAGTGTGGAATATAAAATGGGAAAACGATAAGCATTGGGAGAATAGTGTTGAGCGTGCCATGGCGGATCTGAAGGTGCAAACCAGACAAAGGCAACTTCGCAACCAAGACAATAAATCAGAGTAAAGCAGTGGCAATCTATTTTCTTGCTGCGATAAATAAGTTGAGCAGATACGAAAGAGTACCGCCTCAGGTACGGCGCCGTGTATGCATCTGGTGGGAATTTGACGGTGTTGCGGTAGCGATGGCTATCGGCGGCGTGGAAGCAGATCTAGGAGGGTATACGGTGGCGGCGGGGCGCGGTAGACGA
Organism: Triticum dicoccoides; assembly: GCF_002162155.2. Lineage (NCBI taxonomy): Eukaryota > Viridiplantae > Streptophyta > Magnoliopsida > Poales > Poaceae > Triticum > Triticum dicoccoides. The sequence goes on from NC_041383.1 coordinate 713,809,107, forward strand.
GACAGTCGTAGGAGCGGCGCCGGCAAGGTGGACGACGGCGGGGATGAAGCGTGAGGATCGGGATGCAAGGATCCCGGTCCGAAGGCGTGGATGAGAGAGGTCGATCTATTGTAATGGACGGCGGCGTCGGGGTATCAGCTCCGGCATGGTGGAGGAGGACGGCGGTGGATGGGGGGCGGACGGCGGCGGACGGAGGAGGGTGGGGTGGAGAGGGTGTTTTGGCGCCCACGGAGTACGAATGGGGAAAAGGGAGGTAGAGAGGAAGGGGGAACCATGTATTCAGGGCGCGCTTGTCTCAAATGCGAGGAAATTTACAAACTTAGCCCCCGTTTCAAATTTCTACTACATCACAGCAACATTAGTCGGTTGGGGATAGGACGATAATCTCGCATACACTGAATATTTGCCGACGAGAGTTTTTTTTGGCGCCCACCGTGTATGAATATGAATCGGGGAGGGAGTCGATTTCGGCCGAGGGCACACTGTGTTTTGGCGCCCACCGTGTATGAATCCGGGTGAGAGGCAGTTACGTCACGTTTCGGTGAAATTACAAACCTACCCCTATCGAAACCTATAGAAATCCAGCAGATAGGCTTTGCGCGGCAGGGATAGGCAGTAGTGATTTCCATCTCGCAGATTTTGGTTTCAGGCGGTTACTGCGACTTCCCCGCTTCGTTCAAATTTTGCACAGTGCACGTTTACCATGCCAAGTCAATTCGAATCACGTTTGTATTCTACTATTTTTTTCGGGCGGGATCCATTTTCAATTGGAATTACATTATATATACATCATTTTTTATATATACTTTCAAAAGCACAACACCATTTATACATAAATATGGTTTACAAGTGGCATGATCTCAGATTCATAAGGTTGTATCCATCAATTTGGATTTTCAAATATTTGAAACCACTTTATGTTGAAATCCAATGTATGCATTCCTCGCTAACTGTCTCCAATTAATGTGTGTTTCATGCGGGGTTTTTTTTAACTTCTCAAACATGTATAATGTGTTTCACACAGGCAACATATAGTGTAATCCCGTTTAGACATTAATTGCATATAAACCATGCATTGTTTGTAATTGAAGAATCTATGGATCACCAATATTGATAAACTATATAATATTACACGTGTGCCCAAATTCAAATGAATATGCATGTTTGATACACCAATTTGCGTTATGATATTATCGATGTCGTGATCTCCAGTTTAAATATTTGAATCCCCTTTAATCCAGATATTCGTTTCATATAGCTATCACTCATGCTTATATAGGACTATCTCTCTGGACCTATACGCGTTCATCGTCTCTCGGGCATCTCTCGTGCTACCTCTATGTCAACAATGATCTTTTATCTTCGTAACACACTGACGGTACTCTCTCCCTCGACCTTCATCACTCTATCTCTCTCTCTAAGTATATCTCGCTCCCTGCTATGTGTCTCTAGCTATGATTCTCCATGTGGAATCTCTTTCTCTCACACAAACACAAAACTTTGTCTCCCGGGGTCTCATTTCTCTCAACTATTCCCATGTGTGCCACTCGCACACCCCTCATACAGAGATGTCTTTCGCTCCTTAGATATGAGAACCTACGACTCTTCCTCTTCAATATCTCTTTCTCACACACAAACACAAACTCTGTCTCCCAGGGTCTCATATTTCTCTATTGTTCTCTTGTATGTCGCTCAAGCATACCCTCTCTCCCTAGAGATATCTTGCGTTCCCTCATATGTCTCTCTAGCTATCACTCTTGTTGTGAAATATCTTTCTCTATCGCAGACACAAAACTCCTTCTCTCTGGATCTCATTTCTCTCTGATATCTGTTTGTATGTGACTCACATGCACCCTCTCTCTATCTCTCTCACACCCACACACATGACCCAGCCTTCTGATCCACTCGACTCCTATCTCTAGCGCACACTAGCTAGCATCTTTATCTTTCTATTTATCTGTTTCTCCATCAACCTTCTTTCTCGCCCTCACTCTTGATTCCTATCACGCACACTACATATGTTTCTCTCTACATGCAGTCAAGTGCCCTCTCAAACACATATATAACTTCACCCTTTGAACCACCCGACGGTCATCTCTGACACCCAAACTAACGGATGTCTCTCTCGCTAGCATCTCCATCTCTGTATCTATCTGTAGTTTCTCCGTCAACATTTCTTTCTCGCACGGAGTCTTGCTTCCTTTCACCCACATTATATATGTCTATCCATACATATGCATTTATAGGTTGATCTCTTTTGCACAATCGTTGCGCCTCACCCACTCTGCTCGCCATAGATGCATGCTCCAGCCCACGCCACTATCTCTTAAGACAAAAACACATGCTCGATTGTCGGGCCTTCTTCCCTGCATTCTCACATGCATGCATATTGTCATACCGACCCGTCTCTCCCATGTCGTTGATCTTAGGACTTATGTCTTCTTTCTTTTATCTCGATCATGCGCGCGCGCACACACACACACATCTCACGCATACATGTATACCTCTCACACATGCACGTTCAAGGTCTCTATGTCTCCATACGTAGTTAATTACCCTCAATCCTAACGCCACATCAAATCTTTCTCCTCTTTTGTGCACATAACTTCCGCTTGGATGGGCAAAACACACACTCACACTTACCAATCTCCTTCTATCT
>NC_041383.1:713812634-713829924 GCF_002162155.2 Triticum dicoccoides
CTCTCTCTCTCTCTCTCTCCTCTCTCTCTCTCTCCTCTCTCTCTCTCTCACACACACACACACACACATGTACACACACACACACCACACATACACTAAGACTCCATCTCACACACACATGCTCTAGGCGGAGCATTTGTTCCTACCACCCTTCATCCAACCTTACCCGTATGATAAAGAATCACCTTTATTTACTTGCATAACATGGACAGATTCAACTTTACTTTAGTAGTCAGCAAACTTATCATCTGTACCCTTATATAAAAACGAGTTGGCGATGATGGTGTGCCTGCCATCTTGTAATACAGACCGTATGATCTATATCTGACGGATAGGAAGCAAACTATGATAATTTTACAAAAGATACCCGCACCTCTCTCCACATCATTATCTCCCGCAACCTCATTGCTCAGCAATTAAAAAAGGAATAAGTCTCTGGAACAATCTAGCATGCATGGTGGCCGCTGCCGCCTGCCGGCGCCGTCCATCCCCATGCCTCCGCCCATTCCGACCACCAGTCACCACCACGCTCCACTCCTCCTCGCCTTATCTCTCATCTTTCATTTTTTCGATGACATTCTTGAGATACCAGATTTTCGATAAAATTCTCGAGATATCATTAGTTTTTACACATGGGATTACTCCTGCATGGGTCAATCACAACAGGTTTTTTGTAAAAAAAATGCATATTGATGTTCCGTGCAATGCACGAGAATCTTGCTTGTAATTATATAACGCAAATCACGAGAAGGAAGTGACATTTTTTTGACACAACCACGTTAACATGGCCACGTAAATCACGAGAAGGAAGGAGAATGGAAGCGTGCGGTGGAGTAACATTTTTTACCACAATTTCTTAGGAAACTGAGTGCAATAATTGAGTAGTTTTGCAAACTACCATTACTACTACACATGAAACGGTTCAAAACCTACTCCCTTGCCAGTGCGCGCTTCCCGCGTGAAACGGTCAGCATCGACCTGGAGCGTCGGTGCCACATTAATGCCCAGCCAGAGCGGAGGCGACCTCTCACTGGCGCCGGCTTTGAAGTGGCGCGACGACCGAGAGAGCGCCGCTTCCCGGTGCACGCGACTGCTCCGCGTCGAGACTGGACATAGGCCATGTGTGGATCCATGGGTTAGAGTTAGTTTGAGCTAGTTGGGGCTCAAATAGCCCCAAAGTATCCAAGCATGAGGGTTTAAATTGGAGCAAGTTGTACCGAACCCACCAAAAAAAACTATCCCACCCAAGAGGTGCTAACTGGAGATTGTTCTCATTGTGACCACTGAAAAATCACTTTTCTCTCTCCATGAAGTGCATTTATTGTCAATCTAACCCTGTCACCCAAACACCTCTTTGGCTACAGTTAGTTCAGGATTAGTCATGAGTTAGTCTGACCTCTATCTAAGTTAGAGTATCAAACAGGAGCAGTATAGGACATGCAAGTTGCTCAAAGCATACAGGCAAATTCGTGCGTGAAAGGATTTTTTTTCTTTTTGAAAACGGAACGTGAAAGGAATTTTTTTAGAATGCTCTTGGCATGTCGCTAACATGTGATAGTTAACCGACCTCAATAGATGACGAGGAGGGAGAAGCGATACAGGCTGTTGGATTACTAGAGATAGGTGTCGCATAGAAGCCAAGAAATATGGTGATAGCGTGGGTTAGCCATGTACTAGTATGATGTAACTACACTGGGCTGTCGTGTTTCGTACTCTTCCAGTCCACTGTGGAGATGATTGGTTAATTTTATATCGCTGAATAATATTAAATATTATGAGTGCAGACGCTCCACCACGAGGTTCCTTGCTCCTTCTTGGTCGTCCGGAATCTATGTTCTTCCACTCTAATTTTTTAAGTGAGCTTTGTTCATCCTTTTGCCAACACGCGAGACATCTAGCATCAAGGCATGCAACGATCATTCCATCTATATGAAGAACACGTGGCACTGGAACTACGAGACGGACATGTACCCAGGAGTGGACGTACGAACCTGAGTAATGTAGCGCAGTAAGTGAAGTAGAAAGGCACAAATGGTATGAACATGCGTGGCATACAGGGTGTGTTTGGTTACGTTCTCGTCTCAGCATAGTTGTTCCCTCTTCATGCATGCTCAACTCAACACCCCTCTTCATGCATGCTCTCTTCATGCATGCTTCTAGTGTATTTGTGCTAAACTAGTGTGGACTCATGCACCCTCCATACACTCTACCAAACACCCAAAAGTAGGTCGAGAAGGGAACTCTTGGGCGGCATTTGTCTCTTACTACGTACTACCACTAAATGTTGTACGTGCAATGCACGGTGATGTTATGGAGTACGTGCCTAAGTACTCTACTACTACTATATTAGTTGGAGGCACATATTAACTTTTATATTTGTTTACGTGTATGCCCCGAGACCTTCCAACTAGACGTGTCTTTCTCTCCAGGTCGCACTTTGTATCATTCATACCACTAAGTACTACTACGTGTGGTCTCCGACCCAGAAGTGGAAGAAGTGGAGACGCTCTACCACGCTGTTTTTTTACGCTGGGCTCTACCACACTGTTCATGTCCCACTCCTTTTGCTGACGTGTGGGACATCCAGCACGTGCCGTGTTTGGCACCCTTCGTCGTAAGAGTTGAAACGCTAGCATTCATCAGAAATAAAAAATAATTATAAATCGGCAGTGATACTATTTTTTTTGCGAACCAATCAGCAGTGATACTATACCACGCGGTTTCCTTGCTCCTCGATATTGGAAAGAATACATATGGGATGTCGACCATCCTGGTCCAATTGCCATGCACGCAGAACTCCAAGGGAGAGTCACCCAGGTCATCGCGCCGCAGTAACAATGACTAGTGAGCCGTCAAATCACAGGCCCACTTCCCACTTTGAAGTTGCTCGGACGAAGGAACCATCATGACTTCCTTGAATTCCGCTTCTGAAGAAAACTACTGTACTAGCAGTACTGCTAGCTACAGTATTTACACCAATAGAGGCCTCCTTTCGTTCATAGGATAGGAATATGAAAATCATAGGAAGTGAGATGACATGCATCTCAATTCCTATAGAGAAAGAAATGCCATTTGATGCATAGGATAGGAATTTTTCCATTTAGTCTAGGCTAATGTACTGTAATTTGCTCTAAAAACTATAGTAGTAACTAGTAGTACTGGTACATGCTCGTACTCAGACACAGACACACACACTAACTACTAGTACTACTACTTCTCACATGCTGGCCAGACGCTGTCGTTCTCCTTCCCGGCTTTGTCGGTGACACCCCAGCATGCTTGGATCTCCGCCGACCTCTCCACAGCAGCGCGTGCGTCATTTTCTTTCTTGCGGCGGAGGGCCTCTCTTTTCTTGAGTGATTTCTGACTTTTCCTCTCCCTCTGTGCGGCTTTGGCCGCCTCTTGCTCTACTGCCCATTCGGCCTTGGCATCTTCAAATTCCTCCCACATAGTTGTGAGGTCGCGAGCGGCGATGAACTCGGCACAGCGGGATGCCATCGCTTCCCTACCATTTTGTGTGCGTTCGTGGGCGGCGAAGAACTCGGCGCGGCGGGATGACATTGCTGCCTTACCGGTTAGTGTGCGGCGCGGTGGCATGAACGATGCTAGGTGACAGCTCTAGGGTGGAGTGGCCAGACAACCGTATAGTGCATTGGTTTGTCAAGAGCTCAAGGACAGAAGACGAAGCAAATTAGGATTCCCCTTCAATCCTGGTCATTTATTACCGAGTAAAATGCATTGGCGGTCATCGAACTTGTCTTGATAGCTCACTTTGATCATTGTATACGAGATATGGTGATTATACGGTCGCTGGCTCAGTGTATAGCTCCGTATTTGTATGGTTGACCAGTCAAACAGTCCGCATGCGCCTCATCAGCTCGTGTTCTTTATCTATCTATGCGGGCCTACCTGTGAATGGAGAAAGAAATACTGTAAAAACCAAAATTATGTGTATGTGAGGAATCAAACCATGGACTCGTCGCTGCAATGCACCCTCGTCAGCCAAATGAAAATGAAATACTTCGTGTCAGACACTCACGCTCACGCTGTCAAAGCATGCTAATGCATGCACATCGCCCTCTAAATCAAAGTCCTGCTCATGGCGCAACGCAAACGGCGAGCCCATCACCTGCGCGCCCCGGCGGTGCCTGACATTACTGTTTAGACGTTTGATGGAGGCCTACGCGAATGCCGAGCATGTATTCACCTGGCTCAACACCAACGGTCATACTCGGACCGCCTTGCTCATGTATATCGTCCATCACAACGACAATCTATAAAACAGCCTAAGCTAGAGAGGGTACTATGGTAGTATGGTACGGAGTATGTACTATCGCGAACGACCGATCTTAGTGCCACTGCACACGGAAACCCCTTCCATCGCTAGCGCGCGCTTCCCGCCTGAAACGGTCATCGTCTCTCCAGAATGTCAATGCCGCATTCACCGGACTTAACTGCAGGTGCAATTGGTGTGTCACCGACATGCGGGCTAGACGCCCATTGGGCCCACATGTAAGTAACCCAAACGCATCTGCAGTTAAGTCACTGAAGCAACGTCTACATTCACGCCCGACGAATCTACTCCGGCGCCAGTTGTCCATCTGTCTGCCGCGGCTCATTGCCATTCGCCCGCTATATTAACTTGAGTCCCAGCTCCTAGCCATAGCCAAAGACCCACACATATTCTCCTCCGATCCCTTCCTTCTGTCGGCACCACTTCAACCATGGCCTCCTGGCGCTCCGAAGCTCTCTTGGACATACTGTTGCAGGAGCAGATGAGGTACATCAGCGGCTCCGCTCCGGGCGCGCTCCAAAGCTCTCTTCGACGTACTGCCGTAGGAGCAAATGAAGGAGATCGTCGGCACCCCCCGGGACGCCATCCGCCGCCGCGACCACGAAGCCGGCGCGCGTGCGCGGGTGTAGCCGGTAGCGATGATAAGTAGTACACGGTAGGTTGCCGCTGCTCTGGTCCTGGGAAGGCCACCGCTACTCCACTCAGTCGATGCCAAGCTTGGTGGGGTAAAACATCGGCGACCGATTAGCCGTTTGACGGCGACGTGGAGGCGGAAATCTTCATAACCTTGTGCTCCGGCTGGAGGAGGAGGTTATCGAGGCGGATGAGGAGGAGGCAAAGGCAATGGCCGGCTTTCTCCGGTTCATGGCCGGACATGGTGGTCGGGCGCCGGCGATCGTTTAGATTAGGCTTACAGTAGGTTTAGTATGGTTTGTGCGAAATATGTAATGAATTTCGTCCAGTTCATAGGAAAAGTTTTCGAAATGTAATGAATTTCATCCGGTTAATTTGAAATTTGCTTCGTTTGCACGAATTTCGTCCGGTTAGTTCATATAGTTGTCGAAAGGTATGCGGGCAGCATCGGATGGCATCCATCAGTGTCCTCGGACAGATGCCGGTGTAAATTTGTGGGCCAGCGCTGGAGATGCCCTAACTATCATGCTATAATCGCTAACAATCCTCCATTATTATTTTTTTGAGCCGAATCCTCCATTATTTGGCAGGGAACAGTTATCCCTCAATTAAAATCAGTGTTTCGCACTCCTCCCGCGTAAGAGTGTAAACTCTTGCTTACATAAAAATGGAGCAAGTAGACGACACAGTAGCACGTCATATCACTCAAACTATCCCGCCTAACGAGCGGGAAAGCACCGCCCTCGTCATTTTCTTCTGGATTTCTATCGATCGATCGCGCGAAAATGTTACGCTTCGCAAGTTCTAAAGGAAAAGGCGGCACACTTACGACTCGTACGCGTCGCAACCCCGACAGTCCAGCTCGCACGCCGCTCACCAAAGGGGACACGCGTTGTCTTGCAATGTCACTGACATGTGGGACCGTAATTGAATAAACCGTCGATAGCCGAAATCTAATCGCTCGGCGAGCGTCAGCTGAGAAGAGAGAAACGGGGGAGGGAGAAGAGATCGCCCGCCCGCCACGCACAGACTCCAAGAAATATATGGTGATAATGTGAGGTGGGCCATGCTGGAGTCCGAACCACTTCCGGAGCCTGCTCTCACCGCCCTGGCCCCTCAAGATGCCAGCTGCCCGCTGCATGCATAGCAAGTAGTCCCCTCTTATGTGGAGGAGAGAGAGGCATTGACAAAGTCAAGGAGTAACAGTGGAGACAATAGCTTTCATCAAAAATAAACAATGAATACTCGTTGCTCGTCCTTTATATCGGAAAGAATGCTTTCATTCGCCGACATGTGGGACGTCGACCATCCTGGTCCACCTGCCACGCACACAATTATCCTATTCTACCCCAGTCGTATCGGAGGCCCAACCTTTCCCACTGTAAGTTGTTCGGACGAAGGAACCATCATGAATTCGTTGAATTCCGCTTCTTCAAGAAAACTTACTATACCCGCAATACTGCTACCACACGCAAAGACTGGACGGCACTGTACCACGTCATATCACTGAAACCCACTAGGTCAAACTAGCCCACCTAGGTCATCTATTTTGGAACGGAGGGAGTACGTCTCTACACTGCTATGATTTTGTGTTGCACGTTCTCTGTACTTTTGCTACGATTTTCCTACCCTATGAACCAAATGAGGCCTGAATGTATGTCGACTATTGTCTGATTGATCGCTAAGCCTACAATTTTAGGAGCTAGGGCTATTGGTCGATCGACGAGGGATAAGTAGAAGCGTACCACGAGCTCATAAGCCCCAACGTTTCTCTTCGGTGAGTGTTTTGCAAGTACTATAGCTCGCACAGTAGCTAGCCTACTAACACCAAGAATCATCAAACAAGCCCTGCTGATATGATAAACAGTTCAAACTTACATCTAAGCATGCCATATATTACATCAAAAGCTGGTGAGGATACATTTGTTTCCATAACTCGGAGAGGGTTTGCATGATTCATTGCATGATTCACTATCAAACAAAAGTAGCAAGATCCGCCCACACAAGACAGTGCACTAGCCCTAAGATGGTTTTATAACACGCATCGTTCTGGTAATTAAACACAGGGCAATGCAAACTACCCTGAAGGATTAGCGCGACCAACTATTTCTTGTCATCGATCTCTCGGGCAATGACCATAGCACGGACAGCGGCATGGGAATCAATTCCTGGGGCGATGTCCACAGGACTGACCGCGACATCGGAATTGATCTCTGGGGCGATGTCCACAGGATGGACAGCGGCATCGGAATCGATCTCCGGGGCGATGCCAACAGGATGGGCCATGACATCAGAATCATCAAGGACAACCACCGGCACCTGCACAACACTAACATATTAGCAAGCACATTGCAAATAATCAAAAAGCAAGCACATTGCAAATAATCAAAAACCACAACTATGGTAATAAGCCATTATTTTTACCTTGTGCAGCTCACCGGGGGATCTCATCCCTCCGGGGGCCATCTCCTCGTCCTCGATGGGGGCCATCACCTTGCCAGGCGAATACTGCTTCTCAACGGCGACTATCTCCTCAAACTCGGTCTTGAGCCTCACATAGGTGGCAATCAGAGCTCCTGGGGTAGGCACAGTGGGGCCCTTGCTGTTCTTCCAACTTTCTTTGAGGAGTTCGTCCGCCAACGTCCTCAACTCTTTGGCCAGTGCTTGTTTCTTGGAGTTCTTCGTCTACATGGGTTGGCCCACCAACATGGTCAACTCGTTGGTCGGTGCTCGCTTCCTGGAGATCGCTGTCTCCAGTGGGTTGTCCGCCGGCAACTCTTTGCCTAGTGCTTCAGGATCCATCAATGAACTGACAAACAAAAAACAATCGAAAGGAAACCACAATCGCAATGAAAACGAGAAAAGAATAGGATGTGAGAATCGGTCGGTGCTTCGCAAAAAGAAGATTATTGGAATGAAAATATAGCAGCATAACTGATTCGCCCACCTTTCCTTCGTCGGTAGAGAAGAAAAATGGCAGAAGTGATTAGCCTGGAGTGAGGTTTTCTTCAAGAAAGGGAAGAAAGGGCTTGAACGAGCGTTCCAATGAAATGATGGTTGCTTCGTCCAGTCCAACTTGGAGGCCACCTTACCAGCGTTGGTAAAGGTGTGGGTTTTGTGATATGACGGGTCATGACGGCCACACCGGGGTGACAGGTGAGTCTCGACTGTAGCACCTCGCTGTGATTTGGTAGATGGCACGCGGGCCCGGATGCTTTGAAATGTCATTAACTTGATTTTAGTCTCTTTAATATTTGTATCCAAGCATGGATGAGGCTAACAAGTTTTAGTCCCACTACTTTTAGTCATGAGACTAAAACCTATCCAAGCACTCTCTCAATATTGTGCACCGCGACCAAGGCGGAGAGGAAAATGAGAGAACTACGTAATTAATGCATGAGTTTAATTAGGGTAGTTTTGTAAAGTACGAGATACATTCCTCCCATCGCAAAATGCCTTGGTCCCTGAGATTTGAGATTTGAGCCCTATAAACCGGAAGGGAGGGGGTACTGCACACGGTGTAGTCTAGTCACTTGTTATTTTTTAGCCGAAGTCTAGTCACTTGTTGAAATCTCTATAAAGGCAAGTACTCCTTTCCGGTTTACAGGTCTATACTACTCCCTCCGTCTAGGTGTGTAAGTCATCTTACGAAAACGAAATAGTCACAAAACACTTAGGCGCGGTGCATTAACTTCTACCTTGTTTCTTGTTTCTTGACATACGTATCAACCAATAAGAGATGAGAGGTGTGCATGCTTTTAATCACTTGCAATGGCTAGTTCATCGCATGGAATGCTATTAATTAGCAAATAAACATTGGTGACCCCAGGAGGAAACGATCTAAGCGCATGGACCTATGCAGAATGAGTATCAACTAATGGATAATGGAGTTTAATTGTTAAACAATAGCAATTTTGTCTCATGCAAGAGCCTGGCTAGTACTCCAAGGAACCGCACCACACGAGCATTCGCAATTGCCACATTCGGTTTGCGCTTGGCTCTTCGCCTCTTCGAGAAGACGAACAATGATGTTACTCCTACTTCTACAGTATCGGATCCACTACTGCATGTCCATCCACCTCGTGCGGGAGGGATAGCGTGTAGCGAAAGCTTCTACTTACTGCTCCTGCCTTTGCGTCCATGACAGGTGGGCCCAACAGGTGGTTGGCCCACCTGTCATGCAGCCAAAGGCAGGTGCAGTTAAGGCACCGGAGCTCAGTCCGCGAGGGAGAGGGCGTCGTAGTAATCAAATTTCTCGGTCCTGTACGAGTTGACGCGACACATCAAAGCACTGCACTCGATAAAAGTCTTTTTACACATTTCAAATGGGCTACTTCATATGTAGGAGTAGACATATTCTGCTTCGTATGTACTCCCTCCGTTCCAAAATATAAGTCTTTTTAGAGATTTCACTATGGACTACATACGAAACAAAATGAGTGAATCTACACTCTAAAATATGTGTATATACATCCGTATGTAGTTTGTAGTGGAATCCCTAAAAAGACTTACATTTAGGAACAGAGGGAGTAGTCACTTGTTGCAATCTCTAAAAAGACTTATATTTGGAAACGAAGGGAGTACAACGCATGCATGCATGCCGTGACTTTCCTTTTGATACTTGCATGTGTTGATTTGATGCATGCTGTGACTTTCCTTTTGATACTTGCATGTGTTGATTTGATGCACCTTGCCAAATTTTGACTATAAATTTAACTATCCAAATTTTCATGCATGTCACAAAAAATCATGGGGCTGTTTGGATTGTGACTATGTTTGTCTTATGTTGCCACATTATTTTTCCCACACTTTCCACACTTGCCTAACCTGAGTTGCTCAAACTGTTAAACACACTTTGGCTTGCCTAAGGGAATCTTGCCACAGTTTTTGTGTCTATGACATGTGGGGTTCACTGCTAATAAAAAAATTCTTGTCTTAGGTGTGGCTAATAAAAAAGACTTATATTTAGGAACGGAGGGAGTAGAAAATATAAATAATAATGCATGTTGGGGCAACCCACGTTTCCGCTAATTTTAGCCGTGGACTTGTTCACAATTTTTACGAGGGGGTGGTTGTTCATTTAATGGAGGGACTTGTAGTACCAGACTTGAACGATACAAAGTGCGACCTGACACACCGTAACACCACTTGGAACAAGCGGGTAGCTATCTCAAAAAACAATCAACAACTAAAAGAACCGCGACCTGGCATGTAGTACTAGTACACAATTTTAAACGATTGTTTTGATGGAGTGAAAAAGGAAAACTACCCCACTACTTATATATAGGCCGGAGCCTCCGCGCTTGCTTGCTAGGGCTGCTCTATTCACACACTCTCATCCTCTCCAGATCTAAACAAGATAGGGGTAGTAACACTGTCTTTCTCCCTTCAAAAAACACTGGCTTTCTATCCTCACCGCTGGTTACAGATCCGGACGTATCCCCCTCTACCGGTGAAGGGGAGGAGGGGCAGCGTTTAGGCCATCGTAGACAGCGAGGGAGGAGACCCACTACCGGCCGCACCGTTTTCTCTGGCCGAGCGCCGGCGCGGGAGGTCCTTCGATCCCTTCGTCATTGCATGTGGGCGGATTCGGCCTCCCGCCGCCCAACTATCCACATCCCGACGATCTTCGGGTATATCTTCATTCGAAACCGCCTTAGCTCTACTTCCCCAGCTCGCTACGTCGCTGCATGTGCATCATCTACCTCTCAGCCCCTCTCGATCGGATGGTCCAATGTCACCTATTTTTTTTTTCTGTTGTTAGAGGTAAAGCTACTTCATGGAGTCGAATCTTGTACTCCCTCCGTCCGAAAATACTTGTCATTGAAATAAAGTGGGGGTGGGGGAATTTAGTATGTACATCGGACTTGGTACAAACAGGAAGGAAAGGGGATGAAAGTAGTACAGACTGGTCATCCAACCGGTGTCTTGGTCGAAAAGGGAAATATAGGGGTAACGATGTACACAGTGGTATGACCAGGACTAGATTGTCTATCCACACGTAGGAGTAGGTGGCTAGAGTGAACAAAAATGGGACCAACCCACATATGTTTCTTGGATGTTTGTTTCTCAGGGCAACAAACTGCTGGTGCACCCACTGTCCCATGCCCTTATACCAAATATTTAGGCTCCAGTCGGAATAAAGGGGCAGAAAACATAGGTCTTGATGAAAATAGAGGAATGGGAAAGTAATGTAGGTATAAAACTATGGAACAGCGAACCGGAGGAAACTCTCAAGAGAATGTGTTCGGATGGACTACGAAATGTACAGATTTGTTATTTTAGAGTAGCATGCTTGGCAGTATGAGATGCTATTTGTTTATTCAGCTGCACAGTGACTACTCTTGTCCTCACCTCACGTACCACACATAGGTTGATTTTTATTCTGGCAAACACAACACAGCAACCTGTCTATCGCATGGCAGCGAGCGCCTGCCCCGGGCTTTCGCCCAAAAAATGAGCAGCGCGTGGATGTTTCTAATCCAATGGAATCAGTACTACCAGACCAGCTTTTCGATGAAACACTATTCAGTTTTCCCGTGTTCCGAACGATTGGAAGGGAAAGAATACCGTAGGAATCGTGTTCCTACGAAAATCCTGCACCAAACCTGTGAACCGAACGCAGCCTTAGCTGTTCTTAATATAACTAGGTGTGTGACCCGCGCATTTGCATGGCTAGCTTCTTTTGTTTATACCTTCATATATACTATGTGATAGGTATAAATTTAATTTTCCAATTTTGTTTCGTTTGTTATTATAAATGTTATAATATTTTTTTCATTAATTTAGGTTTTTTGGACTTCAGTTGAGAACGAAATTTCTATCTGTGCCACTCGTGTATTTCAGCAGTACTGTTTGACAATATGGTTCTCCATTAAGATATGTTTTTGCATGTTCGCCAAGATAATATATCAAAAATATTGGTTAATACCTTGTTAATGAAAATTAGTTAACTAATAATTACCCGATAAACCGTAAAGATAAAATTTACACTTTTTGTAAACAAAAAACTCACCTACAGTTTAAGGAATAGGGATTTTAGTGTTGGTGCGATGAAAGAACCGTGGTTTGCCTTTTGTGTACTCACCATATCATATATCCATTAATTTCCATTTCTAATGGTTATTTAAAAAATTATATTAGTTTACATTGAATTATTACATGTTGGTCATTTGTCCCTTTCCATCAATTTTATACCTGCTTGTGGAATGATTTTCTGTTTCATGATAGGTTGTAGAAAGTCCACCACACTCGCCTGCAGTATATTCCGAACTCTCTTACAATAGTAACACGTCGTTGTTTATCCACCTATTCTTTCTAAAAGAATGTCATGCATATGGTGTACACAACGCTTATACATATATAAACTCTTTGGTTCTTCCTAGTATATGACCTTGCGTGTTTAAGATACTATGACACCTATCTCTCATCGGTAATTATTTCTTTAGAGACTGGCCGCTAATTCTGCATGACTTGGTTCATCTGAATTGCTTTGAAGATAGAGTTTGACTGGAATTTTGTTTTGGAGTCCCAGTTCTTGAGTGTCATTTTTTTAAATATATACATGTACTCGGCCTGTGTGTAAATCTTGTCTTAATGATATTCTAGATAAGGTTGGAATCTGTTTTACAAAATTAAAATATTTTAATATGCTTTATATATATATATATATATATATATATATATATATATATATATATATTAAAAAAATTGGCTTCGGGCTCCAAATTTGATTGACTCGGCTCGTCTTTCTCTTGCTTCAATTTTTTTTGCTTACAAAAGACAGTGTCTCGCCGGAATTGCATTTTTTAGCCAAGGCTCTAGTGGCCCTAGTTCCACACGTATATATCGATATATTTGACATGTGTATAAATTTGTCCATAGGCGACACTAATGTACAATAAATTATTCTGTGGCATTATATTATTTTTAATGTGCTTTTGAAAAAAAATATTTTTTCATTGTAGCATGAGCTACAATTTATGAACGGCTTGGCTCCGATTAACATTGCGGCTCTACAGAATGGTTGTGTTACATCATTCAGCCACAACCCACACACGCGCTTCACTCCTTGTGTAATTGGGCACTCGGTGGCCTTGGCGGTGTTCAGTTTTGATATAGTGGTCGGTGTTCATTTTTATGAAATAACCGGTGTTCCGTTTTGATATGTGGCTACTACAGATAGGTATTTCTAAAAGAATCTACCGCTTGGCCGTTTGGCTTGCCAAGTCTGACTGAAGTAATGTACGTGCCTTTGTTGTTTCTTTAATTCATGTGGCCTTGTCGTTAGGTGCATGCAAACCGAATTGTAGTATGCTTCCTCTATGTAGAAACGTGATGGGTTTTTTTTAGGAAGGAACGTGATGAATTATGGTTCTATGTTCCCGATGATTTGGCGTACGTGTCCCTTAGTCTGTTATAGTTTCCGGCTTCTTGATTTTAATTCTCTTTGCCTTATATATGCATATACGTGACAACTCAATGTGCTGGCACATATACATGTTAAATATGTGTTACATAAAACTATTAAATCTAAGCCGTTACTATTCTCATCAAAAGGTGCAAATAATATTAGCATATGTGGATAAATGTAATAGCTTGTTTGCCTCTTGTCTTAATTATATAATAGAAGATGTCCCTGGTAAAAATGAAGCCATGCCACTGTTTTTGCCTGTGATTGTTTGAGACTCTGACAAGTTTAGCCAAATGTTTTTGCCTGTAATTGTTTGAGACTCTGACTATCTCCTCTGTGCCTCTTTGTGCAAACAGGGATATCCAATTCACCTGGTTGTTGTTGTGCCTTTTGGTGCACTGCACAAAACTCTTCTTAAAATAAGTGACTTTTGTGTTGTTTAACTGGAATGTCAGATGGAACAGTTGGTTTATTTTGGGGGAACTGCACAAAGGGAGATCTGTGTTCCAATCCTCATCATCCATATTGGCGTCATAACCTTCCTTTAGGTAAGAATGATATTTAATGCATGTGTTCATCTATATTTTCCGACTGCCATGAGAAAATAATGTTGTTTTTTACTAGTACACTTGTACTCCCTCACTGACAAAACCAATGCTGAATTAGAAGGCCAATCATGTACTTGGTTTCACCAACTGGTGAGGAGAAAAAGAAACAGAGCATGAAGAGGAAGAAGAAGAAGAATAAACAGTGCCAAGGCGATCTTGCTGAAGCCAGAGGCCTCAGTCGAGGCTATTGAAGGGCTCCGGCAACGAGTACCTTACATGTGAGACGATCCTCCTGGGAGCCCTTCCACTTCTGCTATCTCACTTAATTAATTAGGAGTACTTAAGTACCACTAATTTATTACTACCTAATTTTCCTGTTGGAGTTAAACAAATCTTTAGTAGGACCCTATGCTGAATCATGTACGTGTGAATGTTTGTCTATGGAGGTGAATCATGTGGTGGAGCAGGGAGGGAATATTATTAGTGTCATGACATAATAGTGTTATTGTTTTGCATGTCAATTTATTGCCATTGGTTCAATGAGGCAATGTTTTGCGTATTGTCCATCATGAATTTGATGCTACTGTTTGAGTAATATGCTAATGTCTTCCTATCCTTTCTCATTAAGCTAATGAAGGTTTCACCTTGTTCCTACTTGTGCAAACATAGATCATGTTGTGGCAATCATACATTTTAGTGGAGACACAAGAAAATACAATGAACTGTATCCCAGCCAGTGCTTTAACTCTGCTGGAAGTTCTTGATACTCTTTCGATATAATCTCAGCACTGGTAAACAAGAGTGATTTCAACCATACATTTGAAGTGCACAAAAATATATACTATTGTGTGATTCCAGTGAGTGCTTTATCATCTCTTATGGGACTACATGAATAAGCTTTTTTTTCTCAGGTTGGTACGAGCCTAAGGCCTTCATCCATATTAGTTTGCTGTCATCTCTATTTGTATCGTGCTACTGTCATGAGAAACTCCTTTATCTTTGCACTTTTAAGTTTTGCAACCTATGGTAAATGGCAATGCTTTGAGTGTTGAGTTGAGCTAATTGGCACTGATTAAATAAACTAATACCTCTCTTTAAGCAAGACTACTATGTTGCTAACTTTACCCATTAAGATAATGAGGGTGCTTCTATTTGTTAGTGTATGTTTCATCAACTAGTCCCACTATTACAGTAATCTCACTCTCTCAATATATGTGCCAACAGGGATGCTCGATTTTGGTGGAACTGCACAAAAACTTTGGGTGCTTCATTGCCTCGACAGCTTCCGTCCTTTCCTGTCAGTCGCTAATCTCCGCTTGCTTTCTTCCTTTGCTGTCAGTCGCTTGGCTTATCTCGTCTTCCAGTAACGGAAATAGTAATTGATATGCTACCTCACATAGGTTGGTACTGGTCTTTATCCTGATTATTGTGGATGTCATATGTATTGGTTATTTGGTATTGTGCTAATGTTTGCCGATTTCATAAAGGAGCAGTTTGGAGCCTGAACTTGCAGGCAAATCATTACATCGGGTGATTTCAGTAGAACTGCACAAAATGATCAGATGGACAGGTACTTATGCTACTGCTATGTACTCCAAAGTTCACTTAGACAAGCATCGATGTTGACAAGAAGTGCCTATATTCATTCGAGTATCAACCGATGTCAACCAATTGTCAAACTCCAAGTATTAGGAGAGTGAACGCCAAAAATATTGCTTGGTGCATAGCCCAGAAAAACGCAGTCCAGTCTTTGGTCCCAACTTGTGCCTTTTGGTTATCAGCACATATGGTAGTGAACTATATGGCATGGAGTCTAAAGATTCTAGACAAGTTGGTTGACGCGTATATTCATCTGGCACTTAATTAGTCTGCACACCAAGGATGCTCCATTTCAGTTGAACTGCACAAAAAATTTGGGTGGTTCATTTTCTCAACCGCCTCCTTTCTCGTCTGCAATGTAGAATTTTGGCGAGATACAGGACCAAGATGAGCCAGTAAACTAGTTGGATGAAAGTAGTGGCCAAGTTGCTCAAACCTCCCTCGGCACGAGATCACTATTTGAGGATAAACCTACAAGCAAAGTTCAGATTGTCTGTGCTGCCTCTTATGTACTCGAAAGTTTACTCGTACAAGAACTAATTTTAGCAAGAAGTACCTCTGATTGAACACCATTTACCAGTCTGTACCCTAGGTAATTAAAGTTCGTCCATGGATCATATTGGCTGTGATCTCAATCATTTGGATGCATAAACATACTGAACATGTGTATATCTGATTCTTTTTGTGAATTATGTATGAATATTGTCGTGTGATCTATCAATCATTTGGATGCATAGATATGCTGAGCTTGTGTATATATGAATCTTTTGAGTTGTTGATAGTGAATGTTGGCTATGAATATGAACGTGCCCTGTGAACCGGAGTTTGATAGGAATTGCAACAGAACCAGTTATAACCCTTCTCCTCCTCTCAATCCGCGACTCCACTGCTGCGTTTTCCCATCTCCGAGTCGTTCCCGTCCGGGGCCTCGCCGTCGTCCATCGTCTCGTTGTGTTCGGTGCGGCATGGTCAACAAACGAGAGTCATCGGAAGAGGACTGTATGTGGAGAGCCTGACGGCTGGGACCCACGAGGTCCATGGTCACACGCAAGAAAAGTTCCTCCTTATTAAGCTGAAAAAATGTTTCCTCCACCTGACAGCTGGGACCCATCGGCTATATCTTCACACGGAAGGAAGTGCC
Source organism: Triticum dicoccoides (assembly GCF_002162155.2). NCBI lineage: Eukaryota > Viridiplantae > Streptophyta > Magnoliopsida > Poales > Poaceae > Triticum > Triticum dicoccoides. The sequence continues at coordinate 713,829,263 of NC_041383.1, forward strand.
TCCTTATTTTGCGAAAAAATTATTCATCCCGTTGACAGCTGGGACCCGTCACATTTGGTGACTGACTTGTGGGCCTGCTAAGCGCACGTGTACGCACGGCTTTGTCAACTTAATCAACAAATGATTCTAGCAGCTGGACCGTTGGATGTTAATCCAACAGCCGTGCTCCTTCTTCAACCTCTGTTCTTGCACCTGTCTCCCATGGGCGGCACCGCGGCTGTGCTGCCGCGCACCCGAGCCAGTGAAGTTGCCCACTCCTCTCCATCTGCGACTCCACTGCACCGTCTTCCCCATCTCCGGGTCATTCCAGTCTGGGTGCGCTCGGCACGGTGTGATCAACGTGGTCAACAACCGAGAGTCATCGGAAGATGACTGTACGTGAGAGGCTGACAGTGGGGACGCACCACGCCCATGGACGCATGCATGCAACAGAACGCGGCGAGGTCAACATGGTCAAGGAACAATTTCCATCGGAAGTATACTGTACGTGGAGAGTCTCAGCTGGGTCCACGGCCGCAGCAAGTAAGTGCCTCCTTATTATGCGGAAAATAATGATTCCTCCAACTGACAACAGGGACCCACTGGATGGGCCACCGTATTTTGCTAAAAACGTTTGCCCCCTGACTGCTAGGACACACCTGACGGGCCACCGTATTTCGTGA
>NC_041383.1:713830198-713839555 GCF_002162155.2 Triticum dicoccoides
CCGGAAGTGCCTCCTTATTACGCACAAAAAAAATGAATACTCCCCCTGCTAGCTGGGACCCACCTTGGTGGGCGGCTGACTTGTGTGCCTACTAAGTTGACGGGGACGAAGGGCTTTGTCAACTTAGTCAATATGAACGATTCTAGCTCCAGTGACTGTACGATGTCCATCCAACGGTCGTAGTGCTTTTTCAACCTCTGGTCTTCTTGCTCCAGCCGCCCAACCAGCGCCGGTCGTGCCTCATGCTCCTGCCTCCCGTGGCTGGCTATGCTGTCGCGGAGGACTCACCTCCCGTGGCCAGGCCCTGCGGCAATGGCAGCCTCACACCGCAGTCGAACCAGTGAACCCTCGTACTCCTCTCTGCGCGGGCTTCCACTGCCGCGTCTTCCCCGGCTCCGCGTCGTCCCCTTCCTAGGCCTCGCCGTCGTCCACTGCCGTGGTGCTCTCCGCGCGGCGTGGTCAACATGGTCAAGGAACGACTTCCATCGGAAGAGTACTGTACGTGGAGAGGCTGACAGCTGGGTCCACGGCCACAGCCCAATTTTTTTGTGATTTGCCAAGTAAGTCGCTTAGGCCTGTTGGGCTGCAAATCTTTCAAGACGAGGAGAGCTTTCATTTGATTTGCCGAGAAAATGGCCCATCAGTAATGAGAAATGGGCTGTACATTTTTAAAACACATCAAACCGGCAATTAGTTTTAAATATCTTTTTTTCATTTCGAGATTTTAAATTACATTAATTTTTATGCGTGGAGAATTTGTTGGATTTTATATTAAAATCAGTTTGAATGTGAGTCGAAATTTCGGGATTAAAAACAGTTCAGACCGCACCGAAATATGCAAAATTTCGTATAATTTTTTAGCCGTGGCCACAGTATAGGCTGTAATGCTAACAAAAACAATATGGGCTCCAAAAAAAACCTTAAGAATTAGCAAATGGGCTGTAAATTATTAGAAATAATGGCAGATGAGCTGTATGCTGTTTTCCACAGATTTGAGGGTTTCCTAAAAAAAGGTTGACGCACAAGCAGTGACTGTTGGATTGCCATCCAACGGCCGTCGTGCTTCTTCAATCTCTACTCTTCCTGCTCCAGCCGCTCAAACAAGCGCCGGCGGGACTGCCTGCTCCCTCCTCCCCGCGGCCGGCTCTACTGCCGCACAGGCCTCACCGCCCCACCGTACTCCCATCACTGGCCTAGCCATCCCTCTACTCACCCACACCTGCTGTTATTCTCCGGCGATGCCAGACGAACCAGTAAACCCTCGTACAGTCGTACTCCCCTCCGTGTTGGAAACAACTGCTGAGTCTTCCCTGCCTCCATGTTGTTCCTTTCCTAGGCCTCGCCGTCGTCCACCGCCCTGGTGCTCTCGGCGCGGCCTGGTCAACGTGGTCAACGACCGACATGCATCTGAAGTGGACTGTACGTCGAGAGGCCGACAGCTGGGTCCATGGCTGCATGCAAGGAAATGCCTCCTTATTACGCACAAAATAATGATTCCTCCACCTGACATCAGGGACCCACCAAAAGGGCCTCTGTATTTCGCGAAAAAAAGTTACCGCCGCTGACAGCTCGGACCCACCAGCTATATCTTCGCATGCAAGGAAGTGCCTCCTTATTATGCACAAAAAAAATGAATACTCCGCCTGTTAGCTGGGACCCAGTATAGTGGCAGGCTGACTTGTGGGCCTACTAAGTTAACGGGGACGGAGGGCTTTGTCAACTTAGTCAATAATATGCAAGATTCTAGCTCCAGTTACCGTACGATGTCCATCCAACGGCCGTAGTGCTTCTTCAACCTCTGGTCTTCGTGCTCCAGCCGCCCAAACCAGCGCCGGTCGTGCCTCATGCTCCTGCTTCCCGTTGCCGGCTGCGATGCGATGGAGGCCTCACCACCCCCTACTACTCCCACCGCTGGCCAGGCCATCCCTCTACTCACCCACACCCCCTGTTATTCTGCGGCGACGGCAGCCTCACCCTCGTACTCCTCTTCGCGTGGGCATCTACTGTTGCGTCTTCCCCGGCTCCGCGTCATCCCCTTCCTAGGCCTCATCGTCGTCCACCGCCGTGGTGCTCTCGGCGCGGCGTGGTCAATGTGGTCAACGACTGACTTCCATCAGAAGAGTACTGTGCGTGGAGAGGCTGACAGCTGGGTCCACGACGGCCGCAAGGAAGTGCCTCCTTATTACGCGCAAAATAATTATTCCTCCACCTGAAAGCAGGGACCCACCGGACGGGCCACCAGTATTTCGCGAAAAAAACGTTTCCCCCCTGACTACTGGGACCCACCAGCTACATCTTCGCATGCAAGGAAGTGTGTTCGGGCAAAAAAAAACCCAAAACGATTCGCCCCCCTGACTGCTGGGACCCACGAGCTACATCTTTGTAGGCAAGGAAGTGCCTGACAGTCGGGACCCACCTGGTCGAAGCGTACGTAGCGTTGTCATTCTGGTCGCGAAAGTGTACGTACATACTGGTCGATGTAGAGGCACGCACGTGTCGTAGTAGAGGCATGCACGTGTCGATGTAGAGGCGCGCACGTAGCATGTACACATACATACAGCGGCGAGGGTGCAAGAAAGAAAATACGGCCACGTATGTACATACGGGCAGGGTCTCGAATGCCTACTCGCGCATACGTACATGGCTGAGTCGGAACGGAGAAACAGCGTCGTCGTCGTGTTCATGGGGAACCAACCGGCTGGGTCGGAACAGAATGCATGGTCGTGTTCATCGGGAGGGCTTGGACGGAACAGGCGATGGAAACGAGGCCTGGCGTTCCGCATAACGGAGGAAACAGCCTTGTGTTCGACCGACCACGTTCGAAACTGGATCTTGTTGATCGGGAGGGGTGTGGCGTACCGCAAAATGGAGGAAACGGACGTCCTACGGTGGAAACGGGGGTCTGTTGATCGGGAGGGGTGTGGCGTACTACAAAACGGACGAAACGGACCTCCTACGGTCAAAATGGGGGTCCTGTTGATCGGGAGGGGTGTGGCGTACCGCAAAACGGACGAAACGGACCTCCTACCATCGAAACGGGGGTCCTGTTCATCGGGAGGGGTGTGGAGTACCGCAAAACAGGACTCCACGGGATACTGTTCAACTCCACCGTCGACCTCCTCCAGCCTCCACGGGCTCCTATTCATCCAGCCTCCACCGCGCGTTACTCCACCGGCTACTGTTCTACCACCCCTCCACGGGCACCCTTCCACCGTCTACTGTTCATCCAGCCCTCCACACCACGGGGTCCTGTACAACCACCCCTCCATGGCCACCCCTCCACCGTCTAATGTTCATCGAGCCCTCCACACCACGGGGTCCTGTTCATCCAGAGGCAACGCCACCGCTCACTGTTCATCCAAACCCCCCTGCCCCCCGCAACGCTCACTGTTCATCCAGTCGATCGGCGTTAGTTAGCAGTAGTAGCGAAGGAATCGCTCCATCGGGTTCAGTTAATAGCCATCGATCGATCGCTCGGGTTCAGTAACGCGTAGCCTGCAGTGCAATCGCTCGGGTTCAGTTAGAGCCCAACGCCTCGCTCGGGTTCAGTTAGAGCCAACGCCTCGCACACACGCGCGTACCTGTACGAGAGAAACGTGCATCGCTCTCCCACCGTAACCGGCAAGTCCCTGAAATTTTCCTCCCCCTCGCTTCTACCACGGGTTTTCCCATCATGGAAGGCGCAAAGAATGTCATGCAACTGCGTCTCCGGCCCTCCCAGGACAAAAAGCCCATTTTCTGTCATATTTTTTTGTCATAGAAGTAGGAGCCCACCACATCTATGATGATCCCGGGTTTTGTCACAATTATCGCCATAGAAGTGTCATATGTATGACAGAAAAAAAATTCGTTTAGCCCAAAATGTCACGGATGTGTCTTTTTTTGTAGTGGTAGGCGGTGGCGTGTCGCCGACCTTGAAGAGCACCTTCCAGATTTCTTCGTGCATCATGCCGAAGAGCTCCAGTAGCGTCTGGTGCTTGGCCGGCTTGAACTCCCACAAATTACAAGTCCGGCGTTGGCACGGAAGGACCCGGCGAATAAGCATGACCTGGACCACGTTGACGAGCTTGATTTTCCTATCTATCATGTTCTGGATGCATGTCTGGAGCCCAGTGAGCTCGTCCGAAGGACCCCGGGTTAGGCCCCTCTCTTTCCAGGAGGTGAGTCACATCGGGTTTCCGGATAGGAATTCGGGGCCGCCGCCCAGTCGGCGTCACGTGGCTCGGTGATGAAGAACCACCCCGACTGCCACCCCTTCACCGTCTCCGCAAATGAACCTTCAGGCCAGGTGATGTTAGGCATCTTGCCTACCATAGCGCCTCCGCACTTTGCTTGTTGGCCGTGCACTACTTTCGGCCTCACATTGAAGGTCTTCAGCCACAGGCCGAAGTGAGGCGGGATGCGGAGAAAGGCCTCACAAACGACGATAAATGCCGAAATGTTGAGGATAAAGTTGGGGGCTAGGTCATGAAAATCCAGCCCACAGTAAAACATCAACCCGCGAACGAATGGGTGAAGAGGGAACCCCAGGCCACTGAAAAAATGTGTAAGAAACACAACCCTCTCGTGGGCTCGGGAGTAGGGACGACCTGTCCCTTGGCCAGGAGTCGATGAGAGATCTCCTTGGCCAGATATCCGGCCTCCCGGAGCTCCTTGATATCCTTCTTCCTGATGGACGAGGCCATCCACTTACCCCCAGCTCTGGATTCAGACATATTTGGAGTGCTTTCTCGAACAAGGGAAAAGCTAAAGCTTGGGCGCTGGAGCTCAGGGATGGAAGGGCTGAGGAGGAACCGAGGTGTGGGTAAAGAAAGGGGATCCTTACCCCCTTATAAAGGCCATGAATGTCAAGCGCCTTCCCACTCGCCTTAAACTCGCCTATTCCCAAGGGTCGTGCAAACGACACGGTTGGGTTACCCATGCCCGCATTGATGAGAATCCCGCCATAAGGGGACACGATCTCTGCTTCGACAAGACGTGCCAATAGCAACCGCGTCTCGAAACATGGGATGGCAAATGAAAAACGGTTCGAGATTATGGCTGGACAGACGTAATGTCGTGTTGTAAAAACTGTAGACAGATTAGATTCATGCAAATATTATATTCTCTTTGTGGTTGAGTATGGTGTGTGTAATAGGTCCGGATACAATTATCGCATCCGAAGACTATCTTGGAGTTCGGAAGAAGGGGAACCCGCCTTGCAATGCCGAAGACAATCTGCATGCCGGACTCCTCGTCATTTAAGCCAGGTTCAGGGGCTACTGAGGGAGTCCTGGACTAAGGGGTCCTCGGGCGTCCGGCCTGCTATTCATTGGGCCGGACTGATGGGCTGTGAAGATACGAAGGCCGAAGACTATATCTGTGTCCGGATTGGACTCTCCTTGGCGTGGAAGGCAAGCTAGGCTATTGACTATGAAGATTCCCTCTCATGTATCCGACCCCATGTAACCTAGATTTCTCCGATGTCTATATAAAGCGGAGAGCATAGTCCGGATAGGGATATACTCATAGGCTAGACTTCTAGGGTTTAGCCATTATGATCTCGTGGTAGATCAACTCTTGTAACACTCATATTCATCAAGATCAATCAAGCAGGAAGTAGGGTATTACCTCCACAGAGAGGGCCCGAACCTGGGTAAACATCGTGTCCCCCGTCTCCTGTTACCATTGATCCTAGACGCACAGTTCGGGACCCCCTACCCAAGATCCGCCGGTTTGGACACCGACACCGTCAAGGGGTGGTTCTTGCCAAGCACAACATTAATTTTTTTAGCCATCCTGTGGACCACCTCCCCGTCATAGGGTCTTGGGGCCGCACCTGCCTCTGTCGTACCATCAAATTCAGCTTTCAGCTTTCGGTATGGGTTAGTTTTCCGTAAGAACCTACGGTGACGCAAATACACTGTTTTGTGCGAGTTGGCAAGTCTTCTACTAGCTTTCCTATCCATGCATGTGACACACCCTACATCTCCCTTTGTTTTCTTCCCCGATGTGTTGCCTAATGCTGGCATATCTTGAATGGTGTGCACCAGCATCGCATGTAGATCGAAAATCTCCTTTCTGTAAGCATCATAACATTTTAGAGCAGGCGTATCTATCCACATTGTCAGCAGTTCTTCTACTAGTAGCTGAAAGTAAATGTCGGTGTCATTTCCAGGTTGCTTTCGGCCTTGGATAATCATTGACATCATAATGTATTTTTTCTTCGTACACAACCAAGGAGCTATGTTATATATGCACAGAAGCACTATCCATGTGCTATGATTGGTGCTCATATCGCCAATAGGATTCATCCCGTCAGTACACTCCCCGAGCCTTATACTTCTAGGATCCTTGGAAAAAATTCAAAATTGTTGTTGATTAATTCCCACTGAGCCCCAACTTTCGGGTGCCTCATAAACCTATCCACAATTCGCTCATCATGATGCCACCGCAACCTCTTTGCCTCTCTAGGGTTTGCAAACAAACACCATAACCTTGGAATTAAAGGCAAGTACCAAACAACCTTGAACAGGATTCCTGTTTTGATCTCGTCCTCCAATTTGTAATTGTCATTTGCTCTCCTACACTTGTATCATGCATGCTTGCATGTGGGACATGCACGCAAATCTTTGTACTCACTACGGTACAATATACAATCATTCACACAAGCATGTATCTTCTGTACTTCAAGTTCCAATGGGCAAACAATTTTCTTCACTTCATTCATGCTTTTGAGGAGCACATTATCTAATGGAAGAATTTCTTTGAAAAGACTTAACATCTCTGTGAAGCCATTGTTTGATAGACCGTTTGCTACTTTAAATCTGAGAAGCGTCAGGGTGGCACTCAACTTGGAATATTTCTTTTTACAACCTGGATACAATTCTTTCCTCGAGTCCGCATCAATGGTTGGAAGATCCTTGTACCCAATCATATCCTTTTTTGGGCCCTTGGAATCTGCAATCATAGTAGCAAAATCTGGCATATCAGGATCGTCGTCATCTGCGTCGACGTGTTGGTTTTTCAGTGGGTGTTTCGGCTTTCCGATGTTCCATTGGTAGCTTGACGCCTCTGTCCCGATGTTAGATTCAACATCCATGTGAAACTGATCGGGGTTTGGCATCTCGCTGCCCTGGGTATCTTCATCCATGACCTCCTCCTCACCGTGTTTCGTCCAACGTGTATATCCATCCATGAATCCCCTAGAGACTAAGTGTATCTGGCCATCTACAACTTCATCTGACTCTATATTGGCACAATCAGTACATGGACACATGATGTAATCCGCATCACCAATTCTCCTCTTTGTACTTTCAGCCAAATTCATGAACTCTATCATGCCACTGATAAAATCTGTGGATTTCTGATTCTTTATCCATCGAGATAGTTCCATCTGCAGCACATGAATGGTAATTAAAAACAAAACAACAACGTTAATACACGGATTAACTGCTGCCCAAAGATGCGTGCAGAAATCGCAAGGTTTTATTTTCATAATTACCGAGCGCACTCCATGTTGTTATCCACACGTGCAATGACAAAAATTAATGACCAGTCAATTTACATGCAGAGTACTAGTACAACACTACCCTTAGGATTTGAATACCTTAATTAAGCCACTCACGAAAAGAATACCTTAATTAATTAGCCGTGTGGCGACCTCCACCCCGCAGACAGACAAGCGCGATGCGGCGGCACGCCGAGACAGCAGGGTCGAGGAGCAAAGCTTAGTGGGCTGTCGCCTGAAGTTTGACCTCCACTATCCCGCCATCGACCATAGTGGATGTGCTCGAATCACGCCACCGCCGACCTTGATGGTTGAGCTCCTCCTATCTCCCGCCGCAGACCAAGTATTGACCTCCTATGACGCCGCCACTGTCCACCGACCGAGGATTGACCTCTTCTTCGGTAGTCGCTGCCTAGGCCGCCGCCGCCATCTCTATATGCAGAGCGGCTATTTTTTGACGAAGATATCCATAGAGAGGCTGTCTACACGGTATCTCACCATAAATAAATTATATGGACAGGGTAGTACATCACATACGGTTATGTAACAGCAACCGTGTCTAACCTACGTTGTCTTCTCACACGGTTTGGTGCGGAAATCGTGTGTGATGTTGTAATACCTAACACAAATGAAATGTATAAACAGTGTGCCGTATGCAACATATAGTGCCATAAGTAGTTCCCGACTGTTAGCTTATCTCCACAGTTTCCCCATTTCCCCCAAATCCCTACATAGCCTCCAAATTCCCTCTTGTGGCGCTGACATTGGGCGAATGCGGACGAGTGGTGCTGATGGTTCCGGTGCGGCTGCTCCTGCTCGTATCACCGCCACGACGGCGGTCGCCGCTGAGCACTTGCCTAAGGTCATCAGAAGGCAGGTGTACTATGGATCTGAATCATCCTATCAGGTTCCAATCTATCCCGATCTTTTTTAGCATGTCCAAAGTATAGCTCCTTGCTGAATTCATCCTGAATGACCCCCCCTCCCCCCAGGAAAGTGATCTGCCGCCAGATCCGGAGCATGACTCCAGACTCCTGCAACACGAGTTTGACTCTGAGTTTTGCGCCACCGAGAAGTACCAAAAGCTAAGTTGTGTGCACGGGCACACTCCCGCTCGACATGTATGCACGGAGGGATTCGACATTGGCAGGCGGTTTCTAAGTTGCCCCTTAGAGGTTAGTGCTAATTAAGTTCATCATTTTACTTCAGTTAATGCCACCGCTCATCCTGAATACGATTCAACATTGGAGGGATATGAGGCTGTGCCTTTGTTAACTAGCTGGATGAAGAATGGCATGGCAGGGCTCGGAGTGTTATCACCAAGCTCGCAGAAGATAACGTAAAGCTAAAGAAGAAACTGGCTTACCTGGAATGTACAATCAGTACGATGAAGCAAGAAAGAATCAATCACAGGCAACAAATGAAAGCAAGAGACAAGAAGGAACTAGCATGTGTAGTTGTGGTTGTCGCATTAACCATGTTCTATGCGCTGCTTGCAATGATGATTAGCAGTTTTGTTTGACAGTATTGCTAAAGCACATCTAGATGTGCTCTAAGTAATGCACATCTAGGTCCTATGCCATTGATGTTACGCGAAGATTCGTGCAGATATTTTTCTTTTCCTTTCTAGTTTGATTATTACTGGCTTTATCAATAACAAGAGCTCAATGTATTGCTTGCCAATTGTCCTACTCCGTTCGTACCGGTACCGGTGCATAATCCCAAAACACATTCCTTGTTTTTGTCCTAAAAAGGGAAACCAGCCAAATAGCCAATAGGAGTCCTGCGCAACCCCGGGAATTTGGAGCGAATGGGTAAAAATAATTGCGGTTGATAATATTAGCGGTTAGATAATACGTCAACCCCCA